>NW_025802777.1:3927235-4012612 GCF_021613505.1 Equus quagga
AATCATCCATTGGTTTCTCCATCATTTTAGCGGATACAGCCTGGTACACAGAAAGTACTCTGTATTGGGGATACTGAAGGCCGCTTGGCAGCAGAATCAATTCATTAACAGTGAAAAACATACCTACTGCCCTGAGGCTCTGTGCTGGGCCCTAAGATGCATTCGAAAAGGAGCAGTTAGCCAACAGTGCTCCCAGGACTTACGAATTACTTAGGGAGATGACCATGGAAGCAAATAAGCATACTTCTCCAGAAGAAGTGATAAAAACTGCACACAGATGCTGTGGGGGCTCCCTGGAGTTCTGGAGGAATCACAAAGACCTCGTGGAGTGCTACCAGGATTTGAGCTGAATCATGAAGCATGTATAAGATTTTAGTAAACAAAGAGGAAACAAGATAGTACAGAATCGAGAAAAGAAGATAAGGCAGGCGAGTGTATTTAATGAGTTTCTTTTCTTTCAGACATTTAGTAGACATTTATTGAGCACACATAATGAGTCAAGCACTGCAGGGTCACAGATCAGGAAAACAGGCTACCATTTTCTGAAAGTCTACTGCAGTTTCTCAGCCCTAGAAACTGGATTTGTAGCTGGATACCTCTTTGTTATGGGTGCTGTCCTGTGCATTATAAGAGGTTTAGCAGCATCCTCACCCTCTACTCACTAGATGCCAGTAGCAGTCCCCAAATAGTCACTCACACCATAAAAATGTCCCCAGACATTGTCAAATTTCCTCGGGCGGGGAGAGTGGTGCAAAATCCCCTTAGGTGAGAACAAGTGCTCTAGGGGAGCAAGAGAGACAGTTAGCAGATGATGCAATGCAGAGTGGTGAATGGCGTGGTGGAGACAAGACACACAGGAGCACAGAGGAATCCTGCTCCCATCCTACACCATGCAGCCTGCAGGATCAGAGATGGATGCCAGGTGGAAGGACAATGTGATCTGAGCCTCAGAGAATGAATGGAGATTATGAAAATAACATTTCAGGTCAAAATATTACTTTTAGAATAGTAACAGTCCAATTATGTAGAGATGTCTGATAAGCACTTGAAATCCGCTGTGTTGCCCAAGGGAAAGGTAAAGACTATAGATGAAAATGTGGGGGTCCCTTAAGTAGAAGTGGAAGTTGAAGCCCCGGGTTTTAGTGAAATTCGGGTAGAACACCCAGTAACAAGAGAAAAGAGAGAATTAAGAGACAAAAGATGTGCCAAAAGAAGGGAAATTGCCCTCACCGGGAACGCCAAAGAAAAGACCAGAGGGGAGAGTTTCTAACAGTAAATGAGGCTACATGTTGGGGTGTGGGGAAAACTGGGAAGAAGTCTCCAGATTTTGTCAAGAGGTCTGTTGAGGACTTTACAGGGAACTTTCAGAAACCAGAGTGGAAAGGACCCAAGGGGGAGATGAGGCCAAGCCCCTCCAGCACCGGAGTGAAACGGAGTGAGAGGGAGGTTTTAAAGAGGTGCCAGGGTTGGGAAAACAAAACGGATTTGTTTAGAAGAGCAAAGACATAAATCTGTTTGCAAGCTGAAGGAGAAGGACAGGAGCAAAGTGAGATTCCAAGGAAATGGTGCACACTTTACAGAGCAGGGCCTCAGGAACTCAGAAACGAGAAAACAGATGGGGGCGTTTCCTTTGAAAAGGAAGGGAGCTCTGCTTCTGTCTCAGGATGGCTGCAGCCACACAGGCCAACGTTCCTAGTGCAACAACCACAAAAAATTGGATCAATTACAAAATTACGTTTTTAAATTATCAGAGAACTGTAGAAGCAAGAAGAACTGGATGATCTAAGATTCCAAATATGGAAAAACCATTCAGAGGTGAAGTGATGATGGCCATCCATTTTGTCCCTGGGGGACTATTCCTGGTGGGTGCTGAGGATCTGGACAAACAGAGGGCTTCCGTTGGAAGAAAGAGAAACAGCAGAGCTTCTAGCTGCAAATGAGGCTGCCATGACAAACTGGAAACGAGAGGGGCCTCAGGCTGTTCTCTGAGTTCTGGAGCCCTGTGGGAGAGTGCAGAGGTAGGCCAAGAACTCTAAACAACAAAGTGAATTCTCCTGTGTTCTCAGTGCTTAAAAAACAAGGCCTTTCAGGCATTCTACCTCAAACACAAAGCGGATCTTCTTGGAAGATGTTTGCTAGATTTTGAAAGATGTGTGTGGAGGTGTGGCAGTTTAAAATATGTTTGCAAATGCCTTCATCCTCTTCCCTTCAGTGGAGCTAATTCTCCTCCCCTTGAGTGTAGGCTCTACTTAGTGACTCACTTCTAAGGAATAAAATATGGTAGACATGATGGAGTGTGACTTTTTGAGCCTAGGTCATAAAGACACTGTGACCTCCACCTTGCTCTCTCTTGAATCATCCATTCTGGGGAAAACCACCTGCCATGTCATAAGGACACAAAAGTGCCCTATAGAGAGGCTACATGGTGAGGAAATGAGGTCTCTCACCAATAACCAGAGAGGAAAAAAGGGCTTTGGCAAGTGGACAAGTGACTAAGCTTGCAAGCAGATCTTCCAGCTCCAGCCCAGTCTTTATGTTGATGGCAGTCCCTGCCAACACCTTGACTGCAACTTCGTGAGAGACCCTCAGCCAAATCACCCAGCTAAGCTACTCTCAAATTCTTGAGCCACAGACACTGAGATAATAATGTTTGTTATTTAAGCCTCTAATTTGGGGTCATTTGTATGCAGAAATAGATAACTAATTCATATACGAAGTTAAAGAGCTAAATTGAAAACCTCTGACGGGCAGAACTGAGCCCTCTGGTCTTTCAGGGCTGAGATAAAGACCTGCTGAGCTCTCAACCAAAAGCCTGACACAGTGGGGAACCATATGTAAACTAAGTCTTACTAAAATTGAATCTCAAGACCAACTCAACCAAATCCTGATTGTACTAGGTGATCAGCCTCTTATCCTCCCTGCCTCACAAAGGAAAGAACAAGCCTTTTTGATGGAAGATACATCAACCGGAGTCTCTACTGTTCTTTTATATCCAATATGAATTTACAAAACTAGATACACAAAGAGGGAAGACCATATGACCAATAATCAGTAGAAAAAAACATTCAATAGAAGTAGAAGTGCAGACAAGCTAGATGTTAGAGATCATAAACAATAATTTTAACTTGATTGATACATATCTTTAAATGAAAGGAAAGAATCACAATATAGACAAAAAGATGAACAAGTTTGCCAAAGAACTTAAGTTCATAAATAATCAAATGAACATCTAAAATTTTAAAAAGTATAACATCTGAAGTTGAGATAATAGCAGATAGGTTTAACAGCAGACTGGACACACAGAACACAGTATTAGTAAACTGGAATAAAAGCTAGTAGAAACCACCCAAAATGAAGACAGAAAAAAATAGTGGGAAAAACTATTAAGAGCATAAACAACATTTGGGATACCCTCAGAAGGTCCAACATACGTATATTTGGTGTCCCAAAGAGGAGAAGAAAGAGGGAAAATTGGGTAGGAGTAAAATTCAAAGAGAAAATAGCTGAGAAACTTTCAGTGATGAAAAAGGAAGAAATATTAGCATCTTATGAAATAGTAGCAAAAGAGAAGAGAATAGAGGATGAAGATGAATTCTGATATGGAGGTGTAAGAGGCCAAGAGAGAGGGAGAGTCTGTACAGTTATATCTTCTCAGTGGTGTAGGATACAAGTTCATCTTCAGAAAAGGAGGCAGTTTAAGGAACTAAGTTTGAAACTTGAAGAGAATAGAAAGGGGTAGATCAGATACTGTGGGCAATTCACTAGGGAATTTACTAGAATAAATGATAAGAAATGTCAAGTAGCAAGGAGGCCTCAACTGAGGTTATATAAAATAATTTTGTGCTGAGAATAATGAACATTACCGAGTATCTTTCTCTAGTAGCATCTAAATGTTCAACATTAGGACTATAAAAACATGTGCATGTTCACAGGCACACACACTCAGAGACACGTATGCACACATACACATGCACACACAAGAATTTAGTCATGTTAGGCAAAAACAAAATGGTAGCAAGGAAATTCAAGCAGATACTGAAATTTAGGACACTAGTAAGAGAACAATTCAAATGGCTGATCATCTCATCCAGACTAAGTGGGGAAACTAAGGTGAGAGAAGACTGAGGAACTGGGAGACCGAGGGTAAGGTTATGGGGCTACTGATTTGATGCAGAAAAAAGGAACATTCAGAGTGAGCCAGTGGAAGACACCAAAGGTTGTAGCTGTGGTGAGGAATTTGCCCTCCTCGAAGGCAGAGCAACTCTGGGTAGTTACAAGACCCAGAAAAAGTCCATGAATGACACTTTCTGAAATGAAATGGAAATGAAGATTGTTGATGTCAAAAAGTTTGAAAACCTGTGAAGCCAAAAGTTACTTTATTTCCTTCCATCTGAGGAAAGAACCCGGGTCATATCCATACTCCTTCCCCCATGCTTTATCTCCTCCCCTCAGTTTCCTACCTTAAGCTAAGATGCAGTGTTCTTTCTGGGATTTTTAGGTAAGTTCTAATTTTTAACAAAAATTTCATTCTGTAAGCTTCCTTGCTGACATGAAGCAGTCTTTTGAAATGTCTACTCAGACTGTTAAAAATAAAAATATATAGAAATAACGTTCTTTGAAAAGTCACCCTTTTATAAATGTTCACCTATTTTCTTTTCGAGCCCAAGCTAAAGATAACATACAAACTTACAGATTCGAACTTCCAAAAAAATCCACCTGGCTCTTGAAATTCAAGGTGGAAACATCAGGTCAGCACGTTTCAGAAAAAGAAACAAGTGAGAACATCCAACTCAACATGACAGCTCAGCTTATCCATAGAACATCGGCGCTTATAGAAGCACACCGTTGGGACAACTTAGAGAAAGAGGACTGGAAAAATGCAACAGGATACCTGTGTAGTGCCTGGAGCCCCATAGCCTCCCCAGTACCCTGACTTAATAGTTAAAGATGCTGCTTATTTGTGTAATGGTGATCTAGACCTTGTGGAGTGAGGGGTGGTAATTTGTGGAAAATTAGTGCTGAAGTCTTCTGCGGACCCGAGGTTGTGTGCCAGTTGGAGAATCAGTTAACAGAAGGTGTGTTAGATGCCTCTCAAAATGGGCCTCCAAGATTTAATCCCACATTCACAGAAAAGTCTTCATTCTCAGACACACTTAACTCCAAGAATCTCAGAAGTGCCATTTATTTTCACGAAGCTTAGTTTCTTACTGTTAAGTTTCTTTAAATGGAGTGCTTGGAAGCCAACAGACACTTTTAAAACCAAGGACAGAGTTAGTGGGCTCATGTAATTTTTTAAAATACCATTTCTATTTAGTTTTATTCAACCATGTACCCTAACTTCCCAAGGTCAGAAGTTACTAAAAAAAAATTATTTTGCAGTGCTTACTGAGAGTTCTAAAACTAGAAACTAATTTTTCATAAGCTTAATTTCATTTACCTGACATTGGCTTGTGCTTCTAAGTTTTAACGACGTGAATAAGCTTCTGGAAATAGATCTCTGGAAGAATATCTAAGAGAACGTGGTCAGTTTTTATCAGCAGAAGTCTGACTATCCTTGAATATACTTTTTCTTTTTTAACATAATAAATTCATTTTACAAAATTTATTTAGTAATAAAGTGCTATAGTAAATCCAATTGAAATTTATAAGGAACCAACATAAAAGTTTTCCTAATTTTGCACCAAAGTGATTAATACAAGATTTTCAGTATTTGAATTCGTCTTCCCATTGATAGGAGATAATTTGATCTATTTTCCCTTTAAGCTTCTTTCCCCAATTTAGATCCTTGGGTAACATAACTTCAACAATATTCAAAAACAGTCACTCTCTCTTCCCCGTACTGCAAAGTTTCAATGAAATCAGTAGATAAACCCCAAAGAAACCACCTTCTAAATTATTGATAGCTCTACAAGCAAAGCATTTTTTATGTTAGCCTTCCCAAATTAAAAGTTTCAACAGTAAATCTGTGAATTAAAATGTCACAGCATTTTAGCTTACTAACAATTCTTCATTTTGGGGGAAAAAGTAGTTGCAGAGCCGTTACATTAGCCCGTTGTATCTTGATGGGTTGCTTCTATTTTTCGCAATGAGCACTTTACATTTTCTCCAAGATTGTCCTCCGTAGCTAGCTGTAGAGGTTGCGGGGAGAAATACATGTTGGATCTTACATCTTTACATTTTATAAGCTACGTTAATCACTCCCTCTTTAAAATTACCATTTTAACACAATTCCTTACAGTCGTACTCTGGGCTAGTCATGTTTGAGGGCTACGCCTGAGGCCCCTGAACCTCAGGGTTCAGAAAGAGCAGGAAATAAAGAAATTTAAAAAACATGGCACATCTTCCCTAAAGACTGATCTCATTCCCTGGTGGGTTATTTATGATGCGAACACTGAAGGATAGAATGAGCGTTCACGTGAAGCTTAGGCTAGAACACCAGCTTTCAAACACATTTTGGGCCATTGGGCTGGTCCTGCCTTGGAGTAGACATGACATTAGATATAACGTAGAGTTTCTTCTCTATGGTCTCAGAAACTGAGTCCAAGAAGAACAGCCATTGCAGAACTTGAGTTTAAAAATAGGTTCTCGGTGAGATGCAAAAACACCACAGAGTATTCTCCTACAAGAAGCTGGACACCGCTAATTCCCTCGGGCAACATTCATTCAGCAAATATTCATTGAATGTTTGCAAACGGGCCAGGTGATGAGCCGCGCCTGTGGTTCCACCACCCTCTCCCAGGTCTGCTATGCTGATCCTCTCGACCCACGTTCTAGAACATTTAGCCAGCTTTTGAGGCCCATTCAGGGGGCCCCACTCAATTCACAGCTGAACTGGAAGGCTTTTATTAATACTTAGATTCAGTGACAATAAAACAATGGTGGGTAGCTGTGAATATTTCTGTACCAGATAAGATCCTGCTGTGCACTGGTGCCAGGCCTGGGTGTTTTAAAAGTGAGAAAAAGCAGATGGCCTGATTCTCGTCTTTAAATAATTAGCAATCTCCATGCGCAAAAGCGCGTGCATGAGACAAGTGATGGACAACTTTAAAAAAATAAACAGAAGAAAAAGCATAACACATGACAGTATATGCTGGACACATGCTAAGTATGAGCAACCCAGACAGCAGTACATTCAGACAATAGTCCAGAAGTTGAATAACAGGAGAAAACCATGACTCAGACCTCAGCAAGGATGTGGGTGGCAGACACCCCTCAGAAGCAGCTGATAGAACACCCAGAAGAGATGGAGAAAATAGACTACACCAGTTAGGGAGCCCCAAAGAGAGATCTACACCTGGTTTTCCAGAGCAGAACTACCCTAGGGAATAGAATTCAAAGTACATTGCAGGGCAACCTGCTGTATATATCTTAACCTTTCCGTTCCAAGCACAGGCCTTAGGAGTGACCTGCAATTGACAGGGTGTGCCCTGAGGGTGGCCCAGTCCTTTCACCTAGGTTCTCTCTGTGTGACCCAATAACGTGCCAGCACTTTCTTAGAACACAGACAATCCTCCAATACCTGACTCTAGGGTTGAATACTTTCCCAGTAGTTGATGTGCTGACATTCTCCAGGTTTCTCCACATGGTCTCTTTTTTGTACCCAGAGCACGGTTGCTCTAGAATATTTCTGACAAGACGCCTACGATTGTTGGGCTGCCATTTCCTACATAACCAGGTGGCACATTGAATATTAATAGACTTTCTATTTACCTCATTTGCTGCTTAATGACCTACTGTAGATAATCTTCAGAACTTCTAATATGGCAGATTAACCGTACTCCATTGCTTTCTAGCCTGTTCTTCGGAAGCATTTTTATAGACTCATTAGTCAATCAGCCGGTCTGTGGATGCGGTGTATTTTCAGAATATGTCCCTTCCAATAGGCACAAGAGAGAAGAAACACCTCTGAATAGAAGAGCAGTGGTTAGGGCGACTGTATTAATTTCCTGTGGCTACTGTAATAAATTACCACAAACTTGGTGGCTTAAAAACAGGAGCAATATATTCCTTCACAGTTCTGGAGAAGTCCAAAATCAACATGGCAACAAGGCCACTCTCCCTCTGACGGCTCTCGGGGAGAACCCATTCCTTGCTTCTTCCAGCTTCTGGTGGCTCCAGGCGTTCCTTGGCTTGCGACTGGATCCCTCCTCCTTCTGCCTCTGTGACCACATGGGCTTCTCCTCTGTCTGTATAACCTCCCTCCCACCTCATTCCTTTAAAGACACTTGCCATTGGCTTTGGGGCCCACCCAGTCAGTCCAGTATGGTCTCCTCATTGCAAGATCCTTAATTTAATTATATCTACAAAGACCCTACTTCCAAACAAGATCAGGTTTCCAGGTTCTAGGGGGTAGGACATGCACATAACTTTTTGGTGACCAATTGTCCTAGTTTTCTTCACACCAAGGGGTTTTCAAGACCTGGGACTTTTAGTGCCAACATGGAGACTAGCTGGTTACCCTAACTCTGAGAAGTAGACTCCAGAAGACTAACACCCTTAGGCAGAGTTAGGCAGTGGTTCCCAAAGCATGGTCCCCAGACCATCAGCCTTGGCATCACCTGGGAATTTGTTAGAAATGCACATCCTTGGGGCTCACCCAGACCTGCTGAATCAAAAACTCTGAGGGTGAGGCTCAGAAATGTCTTAATAAGTGTTCCAGGTGATTCTAATACACTTGAAAGTTTGAGAATCATTAGAGTAAGATTTGAGTCTTGGCCAAAAGAAAATAAAAGTTGGGCAAAGAAAAAATATAAACCCTGGAACTGTGGTTCAGCTCTGGCAGCACATTGGAATCACATGAAAAGCTTTGTAAAAGTACTGATGAGCAAGCCTCATAATCGGTCTAGAGCGGAGCCGGAACAATGGCGTTTTTCACACGTTCCCCAGGTGATTCTAGTGTGAGCCTGGGCCAAGAACCTAAGCCACAAGACTCAATCCAGGGGCAGCATAATGAGTATATGAGCAAGTGTGAGGCTCAGGAGAGGCTTGCCTCCCTCCTTTGTGTTCCAAGTCACAGAATAAACAAAACCATGCTTTCATTTTGAACTGGAAAAGAATGAAAGACCATATTTCTTTGGTGTAGCTATGGATGGACTTCAAAATATAATTTCAGGGTAATTTGGGAAACAGAAGTATGTGAATAGTTTAGGTGTAAAAAAGCTCCCAAATTAAAACAGAATAAGGTAAGGATTTAGTGTGGCAAAAGGGCAGAAATATTGAATCTTTAGCTGAGGTGGGAGGCTATTTCCCACATTTGATGATGTGAGCCTACCAAAAAACTACAGCAGGTTGATAGCATGCCATCCTCTGACCATACGTATCAAGCCATTCTAGATATTTTGGCTACCATCTTTTTCCCCCCCACATAACTTAAAATCAAAGAGTCATTTCCCTCAGTTGTGCCTTATATGGAGTCTGAGCCTTTAAAACCAGCGAGTTGGCAATGAAGATTTGGGAGCCAATGATAGAAGCCATGAGTATAAATAAGATTATCCAGGAGAGGAGAAATGAAGGTTGAGTGTAGAACCTGAAGTGACTCCTCCATTTGTTAGTGTATGGGAGTAAGAGGAAGACCCAGTTGAGGGGAGAAAAGGACTCGGCAGAGTGAAGGAGCAGTGACAAGAAGCAGAAAGCCTGGGGCTGTCACTGGGAGGGTGCAAGCCAAGAATACCATCAACGATATGTGGAGGGATGGAAGTGATGGCCAGTCCACAAATGCCGGGTAGGTAAGCGCTTTCAAGAAGTGTAGACAACTTTTTTCTTTCCTCCCCAAAGCTCCAGTACATAGTCGTATATCCAAGCTGTAAGTCCTTCTAGTACTTTTCTGTGGGACACTGCCACAGCATGGCTTGATGAGTGGTGTGTAGGTCCACACCCAGGATCCAAACTGGTGAACCCCAAACCACCAAAGCAGAGCAGGTGAACTTAACTGCCACTCCACTGGGCCAGCCCCATGTAGACAACTTTTTAAAAGAAATTTGGCTATGAAAGGAAACATAGAAGTCTTAGGAAACACCAGAATCATGGGATGATTTCATTTTTAAAGACAAAGTAGACCTAACTGTGTTTTCACAGGGAGAAAGAAGGCTATGATGAGGAGGAAACTAAGGATTCAGGGAAAAGAGTGAAATTGTGGAACACCTTTCCTAAAGAGACTGGAAGGGGCTGATCCTCTGTATGGGAGAAATGGTGGCCCTTTTCAAGGGAATAGATGTTTCTTCATAAACAGGAGCAAGAGAAGAGATGGACCTAAGAAACGTTGTCCATCAGAGGAATGGAGTCCAGGGGTTCTGTTGGAACGCCTTCATTCTGAGAAGAGGGGAGGTGAGATCACCCGCTGAGAGTTTAGGGAAGAGCTGGTGGTGGGATGGGAGTCTAAGGAGAATTTACAGGGTGTGTGGCAGCTGCTTGGTAAAGCAGCAGAGTCGCCTCTGAAAGGGAGAATGAGCCCCAGAGAGGATGGGTCGAGGTTAGAGCTCAGGTGAGCAATGGGGAGACAGGTGTCACGGAAAACAGGGGCATTGACTGAAGGTCCGTGTAAGGGCATTACATCCTGAGTTGTCCACCTCGACTTGGCAGAAGGCTGAAGTCTATTCTCTGGAGAGACTGAAAAAAGGCAGAGTATATGGAGCTGAGGTCAGGGTATAGCCTGAAACACGAGAATTAAATAAAAGTTTGCACACTCATGATGAGACCCCGGGGCCCCTTTCCCTCCTCAGTTTGGAGCACATGGGCTGCCACACTTATACTCTTCCCCCTACACACTTAGACTGACAATGACCTACACAGAGCAATGAAAGACCCAGCCAAACGTCTCTGTGTCGAATCCACCAGTTAACAAGCTCTGCTGATGGATACTTTTTAATGCATTGCACTTCAAATATCAACTGACAGCCAAGGACCAGCAGACATCTGACAGAAACATCTAGCCGCACAGGGTTTCTCAACCTCCACACTACTGACATTCGGGTCTGAATAATGTTTTTTTGCAGGGCAGGGGGTGGGTATCCTGTGCATCGTGAAGTGCTTAGCAACATCCCTGGCCTCTGCCCCCTAGAGGGAGTAGCACCGCCAGTTCAGTGTGACGACCCAAAGTATCTCCAGATGTCACCAAATATCCCCCCAGAGTAAAGTCTTCCCGCCACTCTCCCGGTTGAGAATCACTGATCTAGCATGAAAGGAAAGACAAATGCTACAACGAACAAATAAGGAAAAAGAAACAAGGGTGATGCAAGGAGAATAATATATCTTTGGGTGGGAAAGTTACAATTAATATCCTGATAGAGACAAGTAAATACTGTTTTAATAAAATAAGTGTGATTAAAAGCAATTACATTCAGGGAACAAAAAATAGATCTTGGAAACTAAAAATATGCGATCAAAACGAGAAATACAATAGAAATATTGAAAGATAAAATTGAAAAAAAAAATCTTCCAGCTAGCAAGACAAAATGATAGAGAAACAAAAAATGAGAGAAAAATAAACAAAATGAAAGGATCATCCTAGGAAGCCAACATCCAAATAATAGGTGTTTTAGAAAGTGAGTTCAGAGAAAAACGGAGAGGAATAAATTAAGAAATAATTTAAGAAAATTTCCATGAAGGGAAGGAGATGAGATTCCAGTTGGAAAGTTTGCTTTAAACATCCAGCACAAGAGGATGAAGGCCACTCACCTCAAAGCACATGACTAAATTTTCAGAAAACTGGGATAAAGAGAAGAACTTTAAAGGTCCCCAAACAAAAACTAGGGCACAGACGAAAGATTGGAAGCCAGAACAATATTAGATTCCTCTTCAGAACAATGGAGCCTACAGCAAAATAAAGAACACCTTCAAAAATCTTCAGAAACACCACCAAGTGTTGACCAGAGTTGGTAGAACTCCCATACATTGCTGGTGGGAATGCAAAATGGCATAGCCACTTTCGAAAACTGTTTGGCCATTTCTCATAAATCTAAACATAAACTTACCATATGACCCAGAAATTCCATCCACTCAGAGAGAAAGAAACCAAATAAAAACATATGCCCACACAAAGACTTGTCTGCAAATAGTAGTTGCAGAATGATTAATAAAATCCTAAAACTGATACAAACCAATTGTCCACCAATTGGTGAAGGGACAAATTACATATATTCATACTATGGGATACTTCTCAGGCATAAAAAGGAACAAAATATTGATACACATAACAACATGGATGAACCTCAAAAACATCATGCTGAGCGAAAAAGGACAAACACAAAAGTCTATAAACTGTATGATTAAACCATTTCTATGAAATTCTAGAAAAAGAAAACTGTAGTGACATAAATCATAGCAGTGATTGCCTGAGGATTGACTATAGAGTGGCAACTTTTGAGAGTGAGAAAACTGTTCTATATCTTGGTTGTGGTGGTAGTTATACAATTTTACATAATTACGAAAGTTATAAAACTATATGCATTTAACTAATGAATTTTATTGTACATAATTATGTATCAGTAAAGCTAGGGGGGATCAATATAAGAAATCTGAAATAATTACTTAGAGCCTAGAATTTTTACCTAGCCAAGCCATCATTTAATTGTAAGAGTTAAGAAAAACACATCTTCAAAAATGCACGATCTCAAAAAATATAGCTTCCAGGTACTCTTTCTTAGTAGGAACCCAAAGGTATATTCTATCAACATGAAAAAGGTAACCAAGAAAGAGGAACATGTGGGAGCCAGAAGGCAGGAACCTCAACACAAGAGAAAGGTTAGTGACTATCTGAGGGACAGACAGACAGACAGTCCAGGGTGAAAGCTGTGCTGCAGTCCTATTGGAGCAAGAGGATGGAAGAATATGTCAGAAAAAAATAATGAAGGGAACTACAGATTACTTGAAGTATTTTAATTCACCGAGGACAAACAAACTTTTGATGAAAATTTTGGGATTAAAATAGTGGTAGGTACATAAAACCTAAACAAAGAAAAAATTAGACAATTATTAACTTCAGGGAAAAAAATGCAATGACAGAACATTAGATGACTCAGTTCTGGGTTACATTCGCATAGGCATAACGATGGAAATACCAACACTGATTGAAAGGAAGTTCTACGGAGAGAAGAGCAGAAGGGGAAGATCAAGAGGAGGTAAATTCTCACCTTCCATTTAGGAAGTCCACATATAATACCTGACACTGAAATATTAAGAGTTGTATAAGCATGTTTTAGAAATATGGAGGTAAATGCTCAAAGAAACATCTGATAAAGCTGAAAATGTTTCCTTTGGGAGACAGGACATGGAGATGGGAAAGGTGGGGCAGAACATTGCTGTTTTGTTATAAGGTCTGTAGAACTATGCAACATTTATAAAAGTAAAATTTAACCAAAAAAAATACAGGTAATGCATCAAGAGAGGAGGGAAATGTGTACCTTAGTAAATGGCTGAGACAGAGACGGAGACTAAAAGGAAAGTCAAGATAAAATGGCGATGGTTGGGGGGAATGAATAGAGAGATTAGAGACAGGTCATAGTATGGATGAATAGCAAGGTCAATAAATGATGGTGCTGGTAGAGGTGTGGAAGGAATTGATGGAGGTATGGAGGGATTCAGCACTCAGATCAGAACATTTTGTTTTGAAAACCCTCTTCATCAGTTCTCTGTTCCTCTCTAGGTCAAGTCGTTAAACACCGAATTTTATTTCTGAAACAAAATGTCCCTTTTGTTCTATTCTATATAATTATCAAGAGAGTAAAAGTCATAATAGTGAAGGACAGTTATCAAGGCAGTAGCTTTTTTAAACTGCCCATGTTTTAAAGAGTCATCTCACACTAAACATGTATATGCTGTAGCTCTTTGCTGGAAACTCTTCCGTTTGCAGATGCGTGTGCTCATCATTAAACACTCTGATCTATGATTCAAGATTAACTAAAACACTGCCAGACTTGTGATGAGCACAATTAAGAACACAAAGCCTAAACTATTACCTGAATACTATAATTTAAGAATTGACGTCAAAGAACTTCAAAAGCGTTGATAGGCTAAAATCTCTGAAGTCTAGAACACAACCAATGGCTTTAAATTTGTCTTCAAAATGGAGCTAATCATAGTGCCCACCTCGTAGGTCACTGTTAGGGTTAAACGAGATAAAACGTGAGAGCACGTAGAACACCACCTGGCACAGTGTGTCTTCTCAATACTCCTGTTAGCAGTAATAGGAGTAGGAGTGATGGTGGTGGTGATGGTGATGATGGTTGTGATGCTGGTGGTGGTGGTGGTGGTAGTGTTGTTGTTGGTGGTGGTGGTGGTAGTGATGATGGTGGTGGTGTTGATGATGGTGGAGGTGGTGATGATAGTGATGGTGGTGATGGTGGTGGTACTGATGATGGCAGTGATGGTGGTAGAGGTGGAGGTGGCATTGATGGTGGTTAAGGTGGTAACGGTGGTGGTAGTGGTGGCAGCTGGCATGGTGGGAAGTGGTGGTGCAGTTGTACAGGCTTACCTTCCACCCACCCATGGGGTCTGCTCCTCTTTTCTGACAGATGGCTTCATTGGTTGGAATTCAGTCACATGGCCTAACTGTGAGGAAGTCTGGAGGTGTAGACTGGCTATGGTCCCAAGACAAAGAGAAGACGCAGGCTGGTGAACTGCTAGCCATCTCTGCCACAATGGCCATCTGTAATCCAGCCTGGCCTTAAAATGCCTCTGAGGCTTTGATTCCACTACACCACTTTAAGCTCCCTATGCATTTCTCAAATTGCAAGAGCTGCTATTCTCCCAGAAAAGTGTTTTCTTGCCTCTGTGTCTGCTGACCTGGAATGTCCCTTTCTCTATCTCCACATGTTCAAGTTCTATGCTTTCTTCAAGGCCTATACTTCTCCATGACGTATTCTCTTGATTGAACTTGATCTCACTCCCTTCCCATTCTTCATCTGTCTGCCAAAGAACTTGACACTTTTACCTTATTTGTGGGCATGTCTATCACCTCTGTTAAAAAGAAAGCTCCTTGCAGACAGATGATCATGTCTTAACATTGTGCCTAACAAAAGAGACTGCAAGAACTGTACCTAATTGCGTCATTTGCTCTGTGTCCCCACAGATTTGGTACAATGCCTCATACACAGCAGGTGCAAAGTGAACTAGTACCAACTCACGCTGTCAGGTGCCTCCCCCATCCACGGACTGACTACAGCTCTCCAGCTCTTGGAATGAAATCTACTGCATCTGCAGAAACTGCGAACAGATTTAACAGAACTTTTAGCAGGCATGAATACCCCCTAACTATGCACTGGTCAAGGTCATGGTGAAAAATGTTTTCTCTTACCCCAAAACCAAGCTGGAGGGAAATTATTTTCTTTCCTCCTACTTATTTGCTCCTTTTTTCTCTTCCCTTCCTGCACTTCTCCCTTTCTTTGATTCTTTTCTTCCTTCTTCTTACCCTTCCTCCAAGCTCATCCCTCTTCTGGACTTTCTTTAAACAAATACTTATATTTTTGTCTGCTATACGTACAAGACAGATCTGGATCAATAATCAGTAATTAAGTACAAAAATTGTACAGGTGTCTTTTTCCCTCTTTGGACTTCTGCAGGCCAGCAGAAAATTTTCCAGACTAGAAGGTACAACAGAGAGGAGGAAGGTAACCGTGATCCCCTCCTCCCCACACACTGGAAATCTGAGACCTTCTTGTTCACAAATATGCTGTGTTGCTCTGTTCAGACAAGGGAGTTTGGATCCACTTCGACCAAGCTGCCAATTGATGTTTTGCAGCTTGATGTTGATTATGCTGGAGCTGCTGAGATGTGGTTCAGTGCGCAGCCAAAATAGAAATAAATTTGCAGTATCTTCTCACTCAAAAGTCAATAATTGTGCTGAGGTACACACACCAGTCTCCACTAGCCAGCTTCTCTGCTTTGAAGGATGAACTTGTCAACATTTACTTCAATCAGCTTGGGACATCTGCATTGTCATTCCTGTCGATCGATGTCATCCAGTTACGGGACTGGAAGGTAAGAACTTTGTCTGTATCGTCAGCATCCATTGACGTGTCCCTAAACAAGGGATAGTGGGGAGAAGAAAGCTGAGACACTTTTCAGAGTGAAGGAAAGAACATTTCAGAGGAAAGCCAGCACCCAATGAGCACTGTGCCCCAGCCAGGTCAGTCACCAGGGACGAGTCAACAAAGGTCTGAGAACAGGCTTGAGGACATGTGGGGAAGGGTAACAATTGTCCCACAAAGGAAAATAGCCAGAAGTCAATGCAGTTAGAAGCCACATCATGCAAAAGCTAAAGGCATAGGATTTGAAAACAACTGCTCAGATGAAAACAGTGATTCCGCCATGTACAAATGAGCTTGGGAAATTGTTCAAAGGGCTCTGTGCCTCTGTTTACCTATCTGAAATCTGGATAACTATGAGTATCTACCTCAGAGGTTTCTTGTGAGGGTTAAAATGAGATGGTCTGTGCAAAGTCCATAGCAGGCCATCTGGCACAGAGTGAGTGCTCCTTCAGGGCGAGCCGATGTCAGAGCCCAGCTGGATGCTCACCACCTCCATTTCCTCCACTGGACAAACAGGAAGACTGTATTCCCCAGGCTCCCTCACAATTAGGGCTGTGCTGTGTGATTAGTTCTGGCCAGTAGAACGTGGGTGGCCCTGTGTGCCACTTCTGGGCCTGACAATAAAACAAACCAAACAAACCATGTGGAGCAGGTTGAATAGTGGTCCCCAAAATATATATCCAAGTGCTAACCGGAAGAAGCTGTGAAGTTGACAGTATCTGGAAAAAAAGGGTCTTTGCAGATCTAATTTAGTCAAGGATCTCAAGAGGAGATAATCTTAGATTTAGGCTAAGCCCTAAATCCAATGAGAGGTGCCCTTATAAGAAGTAAAGAGAAAGACAAACACACACACAGGGACACCGAGAAGAAGGCCAAGTGAAGATGGAGGCAGAGGTTGGAGTGATGGAAAGGAAAGCCAAGGAAGCTGCAGGATCGCCAGAAGCACAAGACACCAGGAGAGAGGCCTGGAACAGATACTCATTGGCTCCAGGAGAAACCACTCTCGTCCCTGTCAACACCTTGATTGTGAACTTGCAGCCTCCAGAACTGTGAGGCAAATTTCCGTTGTTCCAAGCCACCTAGTATATGTCAGTTTGTTATGACAGCCCTAGGAAACTAACCCACCATGTAATCATTCAAGCTCTTCCTCTCGGAAGTAAATGACCCAAAGATAACAGAGTCACCCAGGAGATGGAGCCTGAATCCCTGAGTCACCCCCTGGGCGGAGAGGTGCCCAAAAGAGCTGCACAATGTTCATCAGACCTTATAGGAGTGAGAAACATGCTTCCTGCATATTAAACCATTAAGATGTTTGTTACCGCTGCTAGCATTAATGATCCTGAGTAATGTGACTATTATTATTAAGGGATCTGCAGTAGGTATCTAGATGAGACAGGAAGGGAGAACAAACTGAAGAGCAGGAAAGGTGGTGGAACAGCAGTTCTGCTCCCTCATCCTCAGTGGTATGTCAAGTTCTGGATCCTTCTCCTGGATATGGGTCCAGGATAGAATGATCCATGCAAGGCCCTGCTAGTCCCACCTTATCCTTAAAACCTACTGGAGTTACTGTTGGCTCACAGACTAACTCAGACCATTTACTACAAAACAGAGTTGTAACATCCACAAACTTCATGGAGAGACATTGACCTAAGTTTCCTGGGGAGACCTCGAATTGAGAATGAGTGTGTGGCCCCGGGCCAGAGGAGCCAAAAAGATACCCCAGGACTGATTCAATCCAGGTCAGGCATCCAGTTTAAGGTTAGATAAAGATGATGTAATCTGTCTGGAAGATAACTCAGCTTGTTAGATTGCCCATTAAGAAAACTGGGAAATCATAGCCTGGGGTTTACAAACTATAGCGAAAGAGGAGAGACGGGACTCAGGAAATTTGAAGGAGTCACAGTGCAACCAGCCTCACCCCACACTGCACTGATTTTAACTGGAATAGCTTTTCATGGTCCTAGACTGTCACAGGTGCTAGGAGACGGGCTCTGCTGTGTGCAGGCTATAGACTCAAAATGCTCTGCAGCCAGGACCACTGAGAGCTTGTATCCATCAGAGAGCTATTATCATGAGGCACCAGGGAGCCTCCCAGAAAGCAATTACCCCTTGAGCAGAGAGCCTTGTCACTGAGGCTGGACCGAACACAAGGAGTTGTTCTTGGAGAGCGAGGACCACTTTGAGAATGGTCTGGGGGTCAGGGGGCTGAAGGAACTTCAACAAAGAACAAGTTAGTGAACATCTGGAAGAAACCGAGAGAGCGGGCAGAGGGTGACAACGCTGCAGAGAAGGGATGGGGCATACCCGTGTGGAGAACACCATCCCTGTTTAACCCGAGATGCAGAAGCAGATTCAAGATGTCAGCATAGCCCAGAGGCACCAAGTCATAACACACAAATCAATGAAGAAAGCAGTGTCTCTGAAGCAGCCTGAAATTCATGTCTGGCTAACTTGAAAAAGCAAAGGGAAAGTTTGTATGCAATTCCCAAGGGAGGGTTTCGTGGCTGATGTTCCTGTGATCAAGAAAGTGAGGCTGATCCAGAAACACGTGATCTTGTTATGGACGTTGTGAGCCTCATTCTTGGACTTTCTCCTTCTTTCCATCTCTTTAGTTCTAGAAGCTTCCGGCTTCCCAGCCCACCTATAATCTTCTCAAGCACTTGCTCAGTTTTTCATGAGCAGGAGCTCCACTGTGACACATCTTGCATTACTCTCTCAGGCTCATATTTGCCTTCTCATATACTTACAGCTTAAATCTCCCACTGGAATGGACCTTCCAGAAGAAGCAGAGGACGTCTTTCTCCATTTTTGTGTCTACAGATTTAGCCAGAGCCCGATACAAAGCTGATGGGTTCCACCATCCTACTCCACCCTCCTTCACCCTTACAGGCAAGTTTTTGCTTCAAGGAAGGGAAGAAAACAACTCTTCATGGATAAAAGCTAAGTCAATTCGTGCCCATTTTAATCTTAAAAGGTTGATTTCTTAATAAAAGGAAATTGTGAAAAATATGATGTAAACAAAGCATATGGTCCAGAATTCTCAGAACCTCGAGTTTTAGCTAAAAATGCCCACACGTCTCCCTTGCCATATGTCTTGCGTTGGGTTCCCCAGAAGCGAACTTTGAGGCAAGGATTTGGATGGAGGTGGTTTGTCTGGGAGGTTATCCGAGGGAGCAGGGGGAGAGAAGTGCGGACATGGGACGGGAAGGGAGCAAAACCAATAAAACATACGTCATCAAGCAGGTTCCTGTGTGCATTTAGGGCTTACCCCCACCAGGGAACTCTGGGAGGCAGGATGGAGCAGCCTAGGAGAGATCTCATCTGAAGAGCAGGAGGCTGGGATGCTTATCCTCCAGTTTCAATCAGGCATTGTCTGGGGACTGCACTGGACAGCAGAGATGCCCCGTCACTCCCAGCTGGGCTGCATGCAGGCTGACAGAAGCCCCCAGGGGCCCCAGATGCTTGCAGGAGGAGGCCATCGGCATTAAATGGAATGACGAGTGCTGGAGAGATATAGGCAGGCACGGACAGCATCTGCCAGGCCACGTCAATCATGTCCCCAGGCCACACATGCCAAGGGAAGTGGACAGATGCCAACTGTCTGGGGAACATGGGCCGTATATACACCAATCCCCATAGTTTAGGCCTCAAAAGATGGTCCATGTGGCAGAGACTTTGCACCATCCCTCTGTATCCCTCCTCCCAGCTGTGCCTCCCCGTGTCCCCCTTCCTGCGACTAGAATGTGGACACAGGGATGATCCATCTTAGACCAGGAGGGAGAGGGCAGTTCCTAAGGCTAGTGGAATGACGAGATGGAAGGAACACTGTTCCTGGTGTCAGGAGCTGCTCTCACAGCCCGGGAAGGCTTCATCCAGACTGTCGCAGGTGAGACAGCCTGCTTGTCAGAGCCACTGTTATTTGGGGTGTTTGTTAAAGCAGCTGAGCTTAAATTTTGACCGTGACACTGCTTCCCTCCACTCTTCTGAGATTTGGACCAAAATAGCAATGGAGTGGCCCACTGTTTGCTTCTCATCTTTCTTCCACTTCCATTCCCAGGGACTTTTAGCAAAAGGCTATCGACCTGGCCAGCAAGGGGCCTCTTGGGGCCTGTTGGAGAAAAGCACGGCCTCGCGTCTCGATGGAAGGTCAGGAATGGGTTGCATCAGCCCTGTTTGTGGGTTAAGCTTCAGCAGGAGACACACTGGCCTGGAGGCCGGGGCATGGCCCTGCAGCCATGGATGAGCCACTCCATTTCTCCGAGCATTGCTTTATTTGTTTACAAAACACAGGAGTGGATGAGATCCTACAGCAGCTTGCAGCCCTGAACGTTCTTTGATTTACGAACATGAAAGCACCTAAGGGGGCCGTAGATGGGGTGAGAGTGGCAGCAAATGAGAACTGGATTGAAAGCCTGGCTGCTCACAAGGGAGCTGCAAAATGCCTTTCTTCGTTCAGACCCAGGCAATCACAAAAGCTGAGCCCAGCCACTCCACGAACAGCACTGGGGAGCTCCCTCACCACGGTGTGCCCACCTAGGACGTGATCAAGTTAATAAAGTATCTCACCCCACGGTTCATCCGCACCAGGAAGATGAGCAGAGAATACATCTTCCTTTCCTTGGAGCCTGACTGCAGTGGGAGGACAAGGGATGCTGGAGGAATATTATGGTGTAGTCCCTGCATTGCCCCCTCCCCGCTCACAGCTCTGCAGTGGAAAGCCATTCCTGCAGCCGCTGGGTTCCTCGGCTCAGCTCAGTGCCCTGGAGCTGCAGAGGCTGCTGCCTGGGTTGCAAGCAAATGACACAGAAGAGCCTGAGCTACATCTGAACCACGAGAAAATCCTCGGTGAGGACCAGCGCTGGCCGAGGACCAGCGCTGGCCCTCGGCCAGCCTCCAAGGCAGGACAACTCTGTGTGTGGAGTTTGCTGCAGGGTCCAGTCATGGCAGCTGCAGCGCCATGATGCCGCGCACTCACTTCAGCCGTCAGCACCTCCCTGTCTGAGGGCATCCCACAGAGACAGTGGAGGTGATGATGTCATGCTGCTTCCATCCCAAGAGACCAGGCCAGATGACACAGTGATTGCTGGCCATCTCCATGGCCTCACCAGGGTTCTGAACCCCAACGGAATTTTACTCTCTTCTTCTGATATGTCTGCACTGCCCTCATGAGAGGCATAAACTGGGGTCTCCCCCATCAAGGGATTCTCCACGAGCCGGGACAATAATAATTAATGCACGCATTATGGTTGTTACAAGACCCACCGCGTGTTAAGGTACATGGCACAGAAAACGCCACGGTGTTAGTTTCCTGTGGCTGCTGTAACAAATTACAATCTAGTGGCTTGAAGCAACACTAATTTACAGTTACAGTTCCGGAGAAGTCCTAAATGAGTCCTATGCGGTGGAATCAAGGCATTGGCAGGGCTGGGCTCCTTCTGGAGGCTCCTGGGAGGATCTGTTCCTTTGCCCTTTCCAGCTTCTAGATGCCGCCCACATTCCTAGGTTTACAGCCCCTTCCTCTTCCTTCAAAGGGCATCATTCCAACCTCTATTTCCACCGTCATATCTTCTGACACGATCCTCCCGCCTTCCTCTTACAAGAACCCTGTGTTTACATTGGGCCCATCCAGGCAACCAGTATAGTCTCCCATCTCAAGATCCTTACCTTAAGCACATCTGCAAAGACCCTTTTGCCATGTAAGGTAGCATAGTCACAGGTTCCCAGCGTTAGAATGTGGACAGCTTTGGGGGCCATTATTCTATCTACACCACTGGTGTTGGAATTCAGAGGCAAGAGAACCCCCTAAGGACGTGAATGGATGAAGGAGGCATCATGGGGATCATCAAACAGTGTAGAACCCAAACGTGCCCCATGTGGATAAGAAATATCATTAGTTACAAGATATATTGGCGTTCAATGCCTCATACTGGGGGATATAGGTGTCAAAGACTGCAGGCTCTCCAATCAGACCCAGATGAGAAATCCTGCCTCATGCCTCAGTAGCTGCTTGACCCCGAGCATGTTCCTTCTCCTTTCTGAGGCTTAGTTTTCTCATCTGTAAAATGGGGATAAAAAGTACCTACTTAAAAGATTGCTAAGATTAAATGAAATAATACACATCAAGCGCTCAGCAGCTTGCTTTGGCCTGACATGCAGAAAAGATGCCGCTCCCTGTCTACCACCCTGGGAATTTCGTTATCCCCACTCTGCAGAGGGGGAGATTGAGGCCAGAGGAAGTTAGGGCTCTTGCACAGGACAACACCAACAGTAGTAGTGACTGAGTCGGGGCCAAGCCTGGCTCTGCTGACCACAAGTCCAGGCGGTCTGCTCCCCCAGGGAGAGTAGGTGGAGAGAAGGGGATATGTTCTACTTGGAAGAAATGACATGAAAGTAATATGATACAGGGCTGGCCTGGTGGCATAGTGATTAAGTTCACTCACTCCACTTTGGCGGCCCGGGGTCCATGGGCCCGAATTCCCGGGCACAGACCTACTCACCGCTCATCAAGCCATGCTGTGGCGGTGTCCCATATACAGTGTAGAGGAGGACTGGCACAGATGTTAGATTGGGGCAAACTTCCTCAACCAAAAAGATGATAGACAAGATGCCGGACTTGCAGAATGCAGACTTGTCCTTGAGGCCACTGCAGACTTGGGGATTTGTTTGCTCTGGTTTCCTTTTAGGTGGGAGGTGGTCTAGAAATGTCCCTGTGCACTGGTGCCCATCTGTCCTGAACTCCACGGTGTTTCTGTCCGTTGTAAACCAGGATGACAGGAAACTCCACAACACACTGGCTTTCTAAGACCCTCTTTAGAAAGGAAAATGAAAACCAAGAGGACAGGCCTCCTGCGACTCTGGCCAAATCAGGGTCTTTCTTGGCTGTTTACTGAATGAAAGTACGGGCTTCCTTTATGTCCCTCTGCTCACAAATACTTCCTTGGGCACATATGTATTCATTCATTCTCATGGTGTTTAATGAGCAACGAAACTGCCCATAAAAAGGACGTCCCTGACCTCACGGAGCTTAGGGGAGGAGATGAGTATTAATCAAAGAACCACATAAATAGGTATGAAATTAAAACTGTAATAAGTGCCATCAAGAGCAGAGCCTCGTGTGGGGTGGGCCTGGCAGGGGAGGGACACAGACTGCATTGGGTTCAACAAAACCTGTTTCCTCTACTGCCTGGACACTGGTCAACTACGTCCCAGCTTCCCTTGAAAACGGGTGTGGCCACGTGCCTGCGTTCCAGCCAGTGGAATTGATCTAAGTCACTTCTGGGTCTGGCCCACGACCAACCTCTGAAGCCGCCTTCCAATGGACAATGGCCGTGACTCAGGACACCTGTATCAGGCTCTGCCGTGAGTGGGAAACAAACTTCTATTGGGTTCAGCCTCAGGATTTCGGGGTTTATCTTTCACCGGCAGTTGGTTTTATCTCAACTGTTCCAGGAGGTGACATGTCCGCTCAGAACTAGAGGATGATGGGAGTTAACCAGATGGAAAGACAGAGGCGCAAACTCAAATGGGCTGATATGGGAGGGAGGAGCGGGCATTTGAAGAACTGAAACATCCAGAAAGTGAGCAGTGAGGGCACCACACAGGTCCTTGCAGCCCACATTAAGGAAACTGGCTTTATCCTAAGAGCACAGTGAAGCTGTTGAAGGATTTTAAGTTTGGGGGCAGGAAGGAGTAGAAAAGATGACATGATCAAATTCTCATTCTTAAAAGATTACTCTGGGTGCCACAGGGAATGTTATAGAAAGAGAAAAGTGGGCGCAAAGTGGAGAAATCAAAGGGACAGGCACTGAAATGATGGAGTATGGAATGATGTCAGCTCTCTCCCTATTATTAGTTCTATCGAGGCCTTTGAACAAG
This sequence comes from Equus quagga, assembly GCF_021613505.1. Taxonomy (NCBI): domain Eukaryota; kingdom Metazoa; phylum Chordata; class Mammalia; order Perissodactyla; family Equidae; genus Equus; species Equus quagga. Next base: position 3,951,133 of record NW_025802777.1, read on the forward strand.
TCAATAGGTAGAAAGTCAGCCACATGCTCTCCTGTCTCAGGCAGGACAGGCCCCACGTGTGGCTCCCACAGCACCGTGATTGAGTAAAGCACCAAGACATGGATAGCTGTGTCTACACCAGAGGGAAATGTGCAGTGAGGGTGGTGCTTTCAGCGTCAGTAAGGTTCCCATGGAACACACTTTCCTCTCAGTCTGGGTGAACCCCGTGATTTCCTGTGTGTCTGGGGGTTTCTGTGCAGGAACCCATCTTACACGTCATAGACTCTGCCTGGCTTTGGACTAGACAATCCTCTAAGAGGAACTCTGCAGTTCATTCCGCAGGGGGGCTAGGAAATGATGCTTTAGCTGTGGGGGCTGAAAGAAGGACCCCCCACTGAAGCTCGGAAGCTCTAGCAGAGAAGCACTTCTCCATCTTTGTGAGCAGTCGTGGCTCATGGGATGGCATCCTTTTAAACACTCAGATGGTAGAGCCCCTGCAGCAGCACAGGCGCATAGAAATAATGAGAATCGTTAGCTTTGGGCACCCCAAATCTCAGTATTCAGATCAGCTTTATGGGGCAAGGAGCAGAGAGAACAAGTTCAGTGGATCCACTTTACAATCCTCTGGTTGTTATCTACAAAGCCTGATAGAGCCCCACCAAAACCCCTCCTTACCCCTGCCCTGTGGACTCCTAACTCCCAGGGAGGTCACTCAAAGCATAGCAGCACTCTGCTCACCCCTACTTCTTATTCAATTAATCATCTGTTAGCAAAAGAACAAGCTGTTTCTAAAAGGGAAATGTGGCACTGAATGGAGTCCTCCATCACAGCCACAAGGAAAACGGAGCCAATGTCAAAGCAGCAACAGAGGAGAGGAGTGGCGGGCAGTAGAAAATATACCTCAGCTGTGTAGCAAGTCATCTGGGCAGTGAACATGTCCAATGTGTCATTTGGTCGGATCACACCATAGTAAAGAGCGTCTGGGAGGACCAGAGACCCCTGCTCCTGTGAAGGTGGATGTTACAGACTGAATGTCTGTGTCCCCCCAAATTCATATGGTGAAGCCCTAACTCCCAATGCCGATGGTATTAGGAGGTGGGGCCTTTGGGAGGTAACTTGCTTTAGATGAGGTCATGAGAGTGGCCCCTCCATGATGGGATTGGTGCCGTTGTAAGAAGAACAAGACACTCCAGCGCTCTGTCTCTCTCCCCACCATCTGCCAACCAGGAAGAGAGCCCTCACCAGGTGCTGAATTTGCCAGCACCTTGATCTGGAACTTCCAGCCTCAAGAATTACGAGAAATAAGTGTCTATTATCTAAGCCGCCCAGTTTATGGTACGGTTGCTACAGCAGCCCAAGCTGCCTAAGACACTGGACATTGCAGATTGAGCAAAGGACCCCACCTCAATGATCTACGCTTCGAATTGGAATCAAGTAAAATCTCCTAAACATACCAATCATGGGAATCCTCACCTTAAATACAAATCCTATATAAGCTCTGACCCTAAACTCTTTCTCCCTCTCCAATCTTCCCTTCCAATTACACTAATCTATCTAGGTTAATCTTCAGGGCACATAAAATTTGTTCATTCAAAGACACAATGAGAGGACTGCAAGACTTGAGAGTAGATGACCCTGTGAAGTTACAATCAGTCAACTCATGACCTGTGAAAACGCCCACCTCATTATATGGTCTGTTACTGTCACCTGAGACCGAAACGATCAAAACACAAGGATGGAGCATAAGGAAGACAAGACAAGAAAAAAGAAAGGAGCTAAAAACAGTGGAGAAGAAGAGACAAAACTGTTGTCATTTGCAGATGATAGGATTGTCTACCTGGAAATCCTAAAGAATCCGCTGAAAAAGGACCATATGTTCTGTAGTTCAGTAAGATGAGCAGAGAGAGAGTTAACCACACAGATATAAGTAGTTTTCCTAGATAACAGGAAAACCAGCCAGAGAATGCTTTGGGGAAAGATTTTATTTAGAAAGACTACAAAAACCATGAAATAGCTAGAAATAGAACAAAAAAACCTATATGAAGAAAACCATAAAACTTTACTGAAAGTCATAAAATGCTATAAAGACAATCACATGAGGGCATCAATTCTTCCCCTACGGTGCCCCAGTTTATTTTTATAAATTTATATTTAACATAATTCTGCCTGCCTAGGGCATTCTATTCTTTTCTTGGATGTCATGGATGTTCTATTCTTGGGTGTCTGTAAGACCCAATAATTCTCTTTTTTTAGCTTGTGTGAATGGGTTTCTGCTCATTGCAACCAAATGACTAACCCAACCTAGGCTACCCTTTATCTTTTGTGTGCCCATATATCTTGGATCTCAAATCCTCTTATGAATCAACCTGCATCTCTCTTCAAAAGGGCTTTTGAAGCTTCTTGGAAGAAAAAAATTTGTTGTGTTTTACTTTAAAAAGGCTTTTTGGCAGTTTTAACCTGCCACAATACCAGCTTCTGCCCAGACTGAACATCTTCCCAATAACTGGCTCAGTTCCCATGACAATTAGTTCAGACTCACAAGAAAAGGATCCTGATTGGCTGAGCCCACCTCTTTAGTCAAGTGCCAATCACTGGCCCAACAGTCTGTAGCCAAGAGAAGCAGAGTCTGTGGAACTCTGGGTTGGGTTGAATGAAAAAAAAAAGAGTGCTGGCGATGGAGGCAGTGATCGACTCTTTGCCACATGGGTCTACCGTTATTAATGGCTTCCATTTATTATGCACCTACATTGAGCTAGGCACTCATGCATTTTATCTCATTGTAAATTCCTAACATTTTCCCATCCACCTTGCCAAGTGGATTTTAATATCACCTCGATGGTAAGGAAGCCAGCTGCTCAAGGTAGGTAACGTCTCTGCAGTCACTTGACCGACCTATAAGTCAAAGATGAACCCAGTTCCCAATCTCAAGTGTTGGAGTCCTGCCTCCTGGCCTGCCCACGTTTGGGTTGCAGTCACGTCCCCCAGGTTGGGATGTGCTAATAAATTGCACCTCTGAGTCTGCAAAGCTGGGTACCTCCTTCTCCTGGGCCTTGCCCAGACACTTCTCTACCAACCAGCCAGCCACTCTTATTTACCTAGTAACTCCCATCGTCTTTCCAACTGCTGCTGAGGGGGCAGTTCCTTGGGAAGACCTGAGTCTCCAAGCCTGGATGGGCTGGCTCCCCTCTGTTCAGAGGCACAAATCTTACCGTTTTACCGTGGGTTATCTGAGCCTCTTCCCCACTAGCCTGCCGGGACCTTGATGAGGGATGGCCATATTAATACTAATGAATTAATATATTAATAATTAATGTTAATAATTAATATTAATAAATTAATAAATATGTATGAAACAAAATTGAATTAGTGATGCTCCAACTTGCTGACACCCTGTGCAGCCCCCCCTTGGAAAGTTCCCTCCTTTCCTCTTGGATGAACACTACAGCCCGTGGGAATGGAAAGACCCTCCAAAGCCTTCAGCCATAAGCCACTTATTCCCCTGGCTCCGTGAGGCCATGGACTCAACACACTCAATTTCCGTGCAGAGGGGGACACGTTTGGAATCTTCTCTGTGCTGTTAGCTGGAGTTTTACACTCTCATGAATCTACCTGGGAAGTGAAAAATTAAAATTCCTCCCTGTGGCTCCAAGGAAGTGAGATGTACCCTTGTCCTGTGATTGCGAGGAGGGAGGTGCATCAGAAGCACTGAGGGGCCTCTCCCCAAACACCACAGCCCTCACGGCACTCTCCTCCTTCTGCATCAATGGGCCGTTACTACTAAAGAGTGCTTCCTGTCCCTTCAGAATGTTGGAGAAGAACCACTCCCTAGGATTTCCTGCTTTGCATGGAGAATCCCCTCTAGGGGGAGCATCTTCACTGTAAAACTAGATTTGATCCCAGATGGGTCAGAGCCCCAGGAGACTGTGCCCGCTGGTCAGAGCCAGACACACCCAGGAAGGGGAGGTCCTGCTTCCTTTATGTGAAATATTCAGAGGATGCGGGAACAATTCGGGTGCTGGGAGGATGCAGAGGGAATTCAACTGAGTTGTGTAAGCTCTTATTTTGTTCCGGACTTTCTCTGCATTGGTCCTTTAGGGATCTCCAAGGAAGACTACGTCAGAGTCCATCTAATTTCTGTGGCATTCGTACCCCCGCGGTCTCAGGAATCTTTCTATGGAGTGTCCCCTCAACCTGCTGGCCTCTTTTCAGTGGGGACCACAGGCCGCCAGGAGCTCCAAGGAGCCCTGGCTGGTGGCTAGTGCCAAAGCAATCCTATTTAGTGCTTCTCTAATTAGAAACCCATTAAAGGAACCCCGGAGTTTCTCCCTCACCCCGCCCCAACAGCCCCAGAGCAGGGATCTCCTTACACAAGATGACAAACACATTTTTACATGGAGTTTTTGAGATAGTTAATCCTCCCAAGCAAGCCAGTCTTTCTCGGTCTGTACCCTCATGATGGCAAACGGGACCTGCCCAAGGAGCAACACGGCCTCCACCCCAGTCATTGCCTTGCATACTGGCTGCTTCCAGCATATTTTACACCCACACCCCTAAGCACACGTGTGTGAGCACATGCACACACTCACACAGAGCACTGTCCCTCCTCTTTCCACCATTCTTCAAGCTCCACCTTGATCCTTGGTTAAGGAGCTGGCAAAGAAAAGAAATTGATGCCCCATGGTGGTACATTGTGCTGTCACTGAGCACCTCGGGATGCTGAAGAAGAGATGCAATTTCCACATCAGTTTCTCACATGGCAAAGCTCAAACAACAGCCAGACTCAGGGGCTGGGGACTCCTGCCACCTGGGCCCCAAGGCAGGCACACACCCAACCCCCTGGCTCTTGACTCCATAGAGCCATTCTCTCCATGTGACAGACCTCTCCCCACTGCTGGCAGAGCGCCTTTGGGGTGTGTGAAGCAATTTTCCGGCAAAGTTTGCAGGGAAAGAGGTGTGGTGGGAGAGAACCCAGATAGCTTCTCCAAAATGCAGGTTGCGGTAAATAATCCTAACAGTAGCAAACGACAGTGTGAGGAGCTCATGGGGGGTGGGGAAGACTGGAGAACATGCCTTCCCCCTGAATCCCTGCAGGTGCACAGAACTGCAGGTAAGTGGCAGAACGCCCTCAACAGTGGGGGCGTCCCCTTTGCAGTTCTGAAATGCACCTGCTGAGTACACCTAGGTGACACGCTCCAAACACAGATGCGTCTCCTTCCCACTCCTGTTTTCCTGGATGAGTCATGCTTCGCTGTGAACTTCTAAATCTTTGGCACCCCAGGATATAAGGCTCTATTCCTATCATAAGAAGAAAATGTATTACCATCACCAGTCGGCAGTTAATACTCTCCAAATGAGACAGTCACGGCTGAGAATGGATCTCTCATTCTCTCCCGAAAAGCTCCTCGCAGAAGGTTCCTTGGTTCAGCTCTAACTCTTAAGGGACAAAGAAGAGACAACTGTTGGGCGGTCATCTCTGACAGTCGTAACTTCCAGGATTAATGCAAAGGGAGAGATGAAAGCAGACACTTTAATCACGCATCTTAACTCCGTTTTATTACAACATCAAGGAAAATACTTAGTTGCAGGAGGAATGATACTAGAGGTAAACATAGAGATTAAGCCACTCACAATTGCATTGTCTACACTTTCCTATCAGGCTATAAATATCATGGGCCTCTGTACATGCATTGTGGGACTGCTGTGCATGTGTGTATGGTGTGCAGATGATTTCTTTCTAGGGTGTTATTCTTTTAATTCCTTGACAAACGATGGTGGAATTCGATGTCTTCTGGCAGACTAGGAAGGGGCTATCCCACTAGGACTGGGATCCAGCCTTTTTCTTCTGGAATTTTCTGAACTGAGATTGAATGGCCACTGCTGCACGTTCTGTCTCTGGCGCATCCATGTCGATGTCAAATTCTTCTTGAACTTTCTTCTGCCCATCTGTAGCAAGAAAAACATAAGGCAATCACTGATCTGAGAGCATGAAGGCAGACAGCTGCCGGTCCACCAGGCAGCACACTCTCCACCCCCGGCACAAGACCTAGTTTGCAAGGGAAAGTCCAGGGGAGCGTGTCCTGATGCTCATCAGAGCTCAGAATGTGCTGTTCTCTGGCTGCCCCAACTCTACACCTGCGAGAGTCGGTGAAACTCAAGGACACAGTCTCAACATCTCAGATAGTTTCTGTACACGATTTTCTGTTTCTCAAGGCCATATTTCACATATAGTGTTAATAATTTTAGCTGTGCTGTTACTGTCTCCTGAAAGCAACAATTTAAACAGTGTGGATACAATTTAAATAGTGCTACAGATACAGGCCAAACAGGAGCTGATATTCACAACACCTCTGAGTTAAAGTCTTTGCGTTTCTGTGGGTACTTCTATTGCCAATGAGATTTGCTTATTGAATTAGGGCTTTTGTTTTTATCATTGTCAGAAATGGATGACAGCATTTGACCTTCACAGTGAGGCTGAACTTTCACAAGTCTTACATTTTGTTCCAATGAGGTAGGCTTAGCAATTTGTTTGCTAAACCAGGAGGATTTAACTAATTCACACTGTAATGATCATTGAAACAGGATATAAGCCAAAGCAAGTGAAAACATGTGCCCGTTGTCCTTTTGGGCTGTGTACCTTACTGAGTACTGGCCAGCTTCTAGCCAAATACTCAAAATGAATACATAAACAAAATCCTCTAGTCTTAGAAAAGAAGAATCTTCAGAACTCAGTCCCTTGAAAGCTCATCATCAGAATCACCAAAAGCATCTTTTTTAAAACACAGACACAGAGCCCCACTCCAGACTCAGGGATGCTCTTTGCACAGCTGCAGTGGGAGGGGCTCCTGCAAGCAAGGCCAAATTAGATAAATCAGTGTCCCCAGGGTAGGGTCAGGCTGGCCTGCTTATTTAAAAGGCTCTCAGGTGATTCTAAGATGCAGCCGGAACTGAGATAAAGCTACTTTGTCTACAGATGAAGTGACAAATAAGTCCCTGGAGTTAGCTCAAGGCAGGGGACAGGACCCTCCTCTTGCACCTGGACCCATAGCCTCCCTGCCACCTGGACTTGCACCTGGAGCCTGGCAGTGTGAGGAGCACAGCCCGTTGGGGACGGGAGAACCAGGGGATTTGAGGCAGGAGAGAAGGCCCCAGCCAGGGAGCAGGGACAAAGCTGTTCCTGACTTCGTCACCAGGCAGCCTGGGTTCATCCTTTAACCAAAATGTGGTCCATTCATTCACTTCCTCTCTCAGTGACTTTGGATAACAATGTTCAGGCAGACCCCTAATAAAGAGGGTGAGGACACTAGGATTGCTTGAAAGGGAGGTAGGCCTGTTCTCTCCTGCTTGCTGTGTCCTCTCTCTCTCTCTCAGATAGATGATGATGACAGATAGATGATTGATTGATAGATAGATAGATCGATAGATAGATAGACAGGTAGGTAGGTAGGTAGGTAGATAGATAGATAAGTAGATAGATGGATAGACAGATAGATAGACGGGTAGATAGATAGATAGATAGAAAGATAGACAGACAGACAGATAGATAGATAGATAGATAGATAGATAGATAGATAGATAGATAGATAGATAGATAGATAGAAAGATAGACAGACAGATAGATAGATAGATAGATAGACAGATAGATAGATAGATAGAGAGATATGATAGATAGATGATAATAAGAATATATATACGTATGAATTGGCCCTCATTTCAGACGCATCTGGTTGGGTGACATTTCCTTTGCTCGTCCTTGAGCAGGCTCATGTCAATTTTCCTAGAGACTAAACAGTTTCCCCCCAGAGCCCTCCAGTCACACCTCCATCCAGGAGAGGACACTGGCTTTGCAAGCCTTGCTCACTGATCAGTGCATGACCTAAATCAGTAGAACTGTTTCCCTCTATCCCAGATTTGCTGCAGATGCCCGTAAAAGCAGTGATTTTGAGTGCACCAATGTCCAGGGACTATGGGGCGGGGCGGGGGGGGGGGGGGGGGCGCGCGGTGCAGGCATCTTTTTAACCCATGGGAGCCTAGATGATCTGGAGAACAAGTGGGATTGTCTCTTACTGCCTCAGGCTCCATTCACATTTTAATCCACACTGCAGGAGCCCTTTCTTCAGGGAATCTGCTAAGGGACAAGACCACTGGGAGGGGGAGTTTCCTGAAGCCCAAGTCAATACTTTAAAAAAATGTTTCATTGTTGTGCTCACATGAGCCTGGAACTGGAGAGAAGTATCTAGCAAACCTGAAATTCAAATGGCTCCAGCTCCTGTGCTCACGGCAACAAGCCCGTTCATACAGGTAACATCTGCAGATAAGCAGCAGCTTCAACACTGGGAATTGTCAGAAGATGATTGAGTCCCAAATCCTTCCCCTCCCAAAGGAATCCTTGCATCCACTGCATCCCAGCTACAAAGGTGAAAAACGAACGCAGATTTAAAAGGAGACAAGGAGACGGGAAATTTCTTTTTTAGATTTAAAACGTTGCTGTGATCTGAAGCTTTTGAAAGGTATGATTCATCTTCTCCCTTTTCTAATAATGGAAGAAAACAGCAATATTATTTTTGACAAATGATAAATGAAGGTGCAGAAAATTATGTATATTTAGGGAATATGTAACGAGGCCATGAGGACTGGTCATAAACATGAATTTCACAATTATACCTTAAACTAATATCTTCAGCCAAAAATGATTTATAGATTCCTCTCTCATTTGAAAAATAGTACAGTCTTTAAACAAAAACCGCTAATATTCCAGGAGTTGTTACTTTCTGTTTACTTTGTAGAGTCAAGCATTTCTTGGAGGAGGTCTGTCATTGTCACTCCTTCCACTGAGAGGGGCAGAATGTGTAAGGCAGAGGACAGGGACTGGGATGGTGGCAGAGAAGGGACCACTAGTTAAGCCGGGTGGCACAGGGTTCAGTTCCAATGATGTAAAGGCCTGGACATGGCTCCATGTGGTCCTACGACCTAGAAAGCACACCCTGAACACCCCAGACTCAGCAGGAGAGAAGGGATGATGGAGGAGGGCATTGGAGGGACCACAGCCGGGTATCCAGCCCCCAGAGCCACTCCGCAGAGCCTCAGGCCCTGCAGAAATCCGAGTCCTCGAGTGCCTGCCAAGGCTCCCCTCCTGTGATGCAGGGGATGGTGACAACAGCCAGAAGCAGGGTGGCCATGCAAGAGCATCCCTTCCCAGTCACTCCAGGGCAGAGGCAGGGTGCCCACAGCACCAGGGGCCCTTTCTGCTGCTGAAACACAGAGAGAGGACCTTGGCCACATCTGCGGGGGGCAGGAAGGGCTCTGGGAGAGTGTGCTGCCTACAGTATGCACCTCGTCCCCTCACCCCGCATTCTGGTTCTTCATGGGCCATCACTACCTCACTCTCCTTCCTTCTCTCCTCCCTGGTCTGTGGTCTGTCCCCCGACTCCAGTGTGAGCTCCATGAGAGCGGGGACTCCACCTGTCTTGTGCCAGCAGCTCACACGGGGCCTGACACGCAGCGGGTGTTCAGTTAGTAACTGTTGATTGCAAGCGAGTCCGTTAATTAATAGGATTGGCAGCTGTCCAGTGCATGCCTTTGTCTGGAGGACTAAACCAAGTCAGGCACCCTCAGTGGTAACCACTTCCTATCCATGTGGGCAGGATTCCTCACTCCCATTTCCACCACCAGGCCTCTAAAGGTGGAGGCTGGGAGGTGCCAAGGCTAAGCCTCTGCGGGGCTGGCTGAGGGGCACCATCCACTGACGACGCGGTGAAGAAGATGGGAGGTTTCTCTCCTAGATGGAGAACGCAGCCACACAGGAACCACATAAGGAAGTGCTGTTTCATGGGGGAGGGACTCAGGAAACAGTCAGGGTTTCCAGGGTGCACACATTCAGATACACAGCCCTCACGGGAGAAGGGAATTGGTGAGGCACAGGTGTGACCCAGATGGGCCCTGGGTGAACACACAGGCAGCCCCGTCCAAGCGGCCGGGCACCAGCTCCCAGGAAACCCCCACTGATGGTGGGTTCTCATGCCAGGGAGCTCTAGGGGGGCTTTAAGACCCTCCTCACCAGCCTAGAACAGTGCCTGCCACCAGCACCTGGCCAGAGAATAAACACAGGCAGGCCTCTCATCAGGCTGACAGGCCCCTCCAGCCTCCTTGGGGATGGGGCTGGCTCCCTCCAATCCTCAGACCCTCCCACCGCAGATGAGGCAGCCAGCAGAGGCAAGGGGTGTCCGATTTGCAGGTGTCTCCAGCTGCTCTGTGACTTGGGAAGGTTCATGGCTTCTCTGGGTCTCATTTGCTCATCTAGAAAATGGAGAAGTAAAACCATTGTTTAAAAGCCTGCTCCCCCTAGGTCCAGTGTTATGTGCAGATCAAGGCCATGTTGTAAAGTCAACCACAGGCCCAAGGGTGTTGAGCAGAGCATATGGAGCTGCACAGTGAGTGGAGGGGTCGTGGGCAGTCACCGGGTCCCCAGGCTCAGAGCCCTGAGTCTGCTCAGTGGTGAAACTCACAGATGCCTGGGCCCTAATAGGGAGGGGAAGGGAATGCTTTCCAGCCATCCAGGCTTTGGGCCCTCCCCAGCCTCTTGCGCGGCAGGTGCCATTTGTTGGGCTGTGAGAGGATGGCCCCTTTTCAGCAGCACAAGGTGTAGAGATGATGTCTGAAGACCAGGCAGCCCATGACCCAAAGGTCCTGTGACTGTAAACCTGGGACAGTGCAGAAGGGGGTGGCCCCAGTCCCCATAGCCAGGAGGCACTGAAGGTACCAGGCCCTCTGCACAGCTCCTCTGTCAGGAGGAACGGAAGATCTAAAGGAGCAGTGCAGGGGGACCGCGTGCCATCTTATTTCCAGATTGCCATGCAGCCATTGCCTTCATCCTTCTACTTGTTGCTTCGTAAAGATGTCTGCAGGCTTACATCTGGGCTGAATGGGCTCGACCTGACATTTTTATTCACTGTCTGAAGTGTGCAAATGCATTGGCCACCCGGTTCCGGAAGACGCTTTTCATCAGTCTGAGCAAGCAGTATCTCACCAGAACACTTTATAAACTGCCCAGTACCGCACCGTCGTTATCCTGTGTATCTGTCCAGGGTTCTGGAATTTTATGTTTTCTGTGTGTCCCTCTGTGTAGAAATTCCCAAGTTGACCAGGAGAACGGTCAAGAGGTTATTCACAGCAATCACTGGTTTAATGGAAAAAGATGGTGACTGCCAGCTCCCCTGTTGACTGAGAGGAACCATGACTTTCTGACTGTAGGTGTGAGGAGAGGGATCCCCCACAAGCCCTTCAGACTTCTCCCAAACTCCGCCAGGTCTGTTACCTGGAAAACCTCGTCTCAAAGATGCAGGGCAGTCAGAGGAAGTGAGGACCAAAGTCCATCAGGCTGGCAGTTGACGTTATCTGCTCCATTATCTATCCACCTATCCACTATCCTCCTATCCACGTATCCATCTGTCTTCTCTCCCCACCCCTCTCTCTCTCAGAACAAAGAGCACAGCTGCAAAATGACCCCAAGGAATTAGACTTTTCTTCTTTGGCAGAAACTTTACCAAACACCCAAGACATGACACAGAGGGCTGCCAAGGGCCCAAGCATAATGGAGAAATGCTACATCCCGGGGCTCAGGCTGGCTCATGACTCAGTACTGCCATGGTCTCCCCACTAGGAAGGAACCCAGTCTGATTCAGATTTATACTTCACACTAGTGTAGATATTTCTTTGCTATTTCCCTGAAATATTGCCGTTTCCTTGCAGAGACTGAGACAGGAAGTGGCCCTGCTATTTTGCATTTTGTTATGTCATAAGAGAAACATTCAGGTGGCCCTTTTAAAGATGGCATTGTAACAAGAGCCGTTCTTTATGGAGCACTACATAGACCTCCCTCATAGACGTTAAGTGGACTTTCTTTTACAGATCATTTGATGGCAAAGGTAAAATAGAGAATCATAAATATAAAACGAAGAAACTACTACCAGTTGAAGACAATTGCAAATGAATGTGACAAGTCTCTGATATGGTCATGAAAACCCATCAAATGGGAAAAGGCTGTGGCATACTAAAATCCCATTTGCGTTTATCTATTCTCATAAACACGCAGTCTAGTGGTTGTCAAATCATCCTACAGCCCATCAACAGATTCTATTGAGCACTTGCATTAGTCGTCTCGGGCTGCCACGGCAAAGTACCACAGGCTGGGTGCCTTAAACTACAAAAGTTTGTCTTCTCACCATTCTGGAGGCTGGAAGTCTAAGATGAAGATGTCAGCAGGTGTGGTTTCTCCTGAGGCCTCCCTTCTTGACTCACAGGTGGCTGCTTTCCCCCTGTATCCTCTCTGTGTCTCCCTTGTTACAAGGACATCAGTCAGCCCACTCCAAGGACTTCATTTTAACCCAATCACCTCTTTAAAGGCCCTATCTCCAAATAGAGTCACATTATAAGGGACTGGGGGTCAGGGTTTCAGCATTTGAATTTGGGGAGGGACCCTATTCGGCCCATAACAGCACCTAATTTAACTCTGGGGCTCTCTAGGTTTTAAAGTAGCTTTGTAGTCTGTGCTGGTTTGACTTCTGCTAGTGCTTACGAGAGCTACAGGAAGCGCTCATTGTCCCCATTATACAAAGGCACAGAGACAATCTACCTCGTCCAAGATCACCTGGTGAGTCCTAGCCAACCAACGGCGGATGCAGAATCCAGGTCTTGCTCCAAGTCCTGTTTTTATTCTGCAGCGCTGCATTACTTTCAGCTCCTTAGACTCAGACCAAGATGACAGCCTTCATATGGACCAGTCAGTGCTGCTAAAAAACCTTAAATGGCCCGAGTCTGAATATATGACACAGCCAACCAGTGTGCAAAATCTGCTTGTTTACCAGCCCGTCCAGGAGAATGTATACCAAATTCTGGAAATGGTCTGGAGTGCCCAGCACGGCCCCATCACTGTTCTACGGGCTAGGAGAGAGCAGAGTGCAAGCCCACGCCTCTGTTCTCCTGGGGAAAACAGAAAATAAGAAGGTAAATGCACAATAAGTAATGGAATTTCAGAAATTCCAAAAGCAGAATGCTGAGCGGGAGAGCATGCATGCGTGCATTAAGGAGTCAGGTTAGGCCTCCAGGAAGGACACAGGTGGGGAGATGAGGCCAGGACCACCTGCACAGAGGAGGGGCAGCAGGCATTCTTGGTTGACAAGAAACAACGCTTTTTGAAAAATTATTCTTCATCTGTGCATTCACAATCTAAGAGGCAGACATCAAATAATTAGCATAATGCTCTAGAAATTAAAAGACATGTAGTCAGTCAGGGCATAAGAGAGCTATTCGTGGATTCTGAACAGCCCGAGAAATGATGAAGTTTGAAACCTAGCATCACTCCAAAACAACCCCCACGCTTGATCAAAGGAACTTTTAAATATATTTGTTTCTGAGTTTCTGATGACGTAAAGTCATTGCCTAGAGATACTGGCAATAACTCATGAACAGAGGAGCACGCTTGCGCACGCATGCACACACATACACATACAGGTAAAGGCTTTTGTTTATGTATTTAAGACTCTCCATATTTTAAGATTTATTTTATAGAAACAAATTACCTCCTAAGGCCTAATCCTGTGGATCAGAAATTTGCGCGTAAGCGGTAAATTGGGATACAATTGTCCTGAGTAGGAGTTTGCCTTGATTTGGAGGCACAGCACAGATCATACTATAAAAGGACCTAAATTTTAGCACGCCATAAGAAATAACAGTCATTTAACTTAAGTATGCCTTGCAAATGGGGTATTATGATGCCAAGGTCCTCAGAATGTCCTACCTTCTTTCAAAGTACCCTATTAACTTGGAAAGAATTAACATCTGTCAGTTGTATTGCCCTTGATACTGAATTGACACAGAGCCCTTGGCTCCAGGAGCCTCTCAGCTGGCTATCCGCCCTTTCCCGCACCAGGCCACCCCCTGGCCAAGGAGACCCAGCATGGCCTCCTTCATAAGGATCTAACCCCAGGCCCTCGAGGCAAGGAAAGCGAAGACAAGTAAGAAAGCAAATGAGGATTGGAAATTTTATCTCTTAAGCCTCAAATTGGATCAAAATCTACCCAGAGAAGAATGCATCTAATGTTAGGGAAAGGTCAATTCCTCCCAAGAAAAAAATATAGTAAAAATGAATTTGTATATCTAGTTCATAAAAATGCTGGCACAGAGCATCCATTTCATAAAATGCCAATAAAAAGCAAAGACAACTTAAAAAGCTGGAAATGAAGCATGAAGAGATGACAAGATCCTTCAGCCAGTGGTTCCTGAGTCAAAACAGCCCCCCTGTTGCCCGGCGGGAGCACGGGATTCAGCAAGCCTTGCTCCTGCCCGCTGGCTCGGGGTTTATTGAACGGGGCTGCTGGTGCGGAGAATTGCAATTTTCCAGGTCTTTGCTAAGCAGCGGAGATTAACGAGCAGGGTCAGGGATTAACAGCACCAGGCAAGGGGCTTTCTGCATCTATTGTCTTCTCACAGCAAATGAAAACACAATTCCCATTTCTCCTAACTTTCCATTTACCATGTTAGCATCTGCTTTGGTACGAACAGCTTTTTCCAAGAGAGAGACATTCTCTTTTGTCCTGAAATGGAGGCATTCTGAAGCCCGCAGTCTCCTCGATTCAGATCGGGCTGTGGTCAGTGCCAAGCCTGGCTTGGTCAGCTGAAAATGAGAGCTTACTCCAGCTCCTCGGGGTCCTCTGTTTCCTGTTATCCCATTTCTCTAGTCCCTACCTGTATGCACTTTGCTTGTATAAAATGACTACCCAGCTGGGGCATTTAGATAATAAATGATTATCCCACAAATGTGGGGATTGATGGAAAAGAATGAGCACAGATGAGATCAAATTTCCCCCCCAAATTTATTAAGCCTAGGAAGAGAACCAAAAAAGAAGATATAAATATCATTGAAAAAAATAATTTTTCTATTGGAGGCCAAATTGGTCCCTGGTTGTATGAGCCTGCTAGGGCTGCCTTAACAAAACAGCATAGGGTGTGGGCCTTAAACAACAGACATTTATTTCCTTGCTGTCCTGGAGGTTTTACAGCCAAGATCAAGATGTCAGCAGGGTTGGTTCCTCCGAGGCCTCTCTTCCTAGCGTGTCGACAGCCGTCATCTCCCTGTGTCCTCACACAGTCATCCCTCTGTGTGTGCCTGTGTCCTGATCTCTTCTTACAAGGACATCAGTCATCTTGGCTTAGGGCCCACCCTAAAGACCTCCTTTTATCTTAATTACCTCTTTAAAGGCCCTATCTTCACATACATTCTGAAGGACTAGGGGTTAGGGCTTCAATATATGAATTTAAGGGGGGTACACAATTCAGCCCATGACACTTGTCAAAATGCCTACATCTTCTAGGAAAAAAAAAAGAAAGACAGGCAGATGAGGTATGATCAGAATCAGCTTCAAAAGAAAGGCTCAAATTCAAGCTATGGCTGATTGAATGTGGTCAGATTTGCTTTTCTGAGGTTCAAATCCTCCCGTGTTTGAAATGGGGATAATAAGGAATTCAAGGCTTGGTTCTCTCTCAAGATGCTTAGAGAGACAAGTAGAGAGCGTGCACCGGCCGGCTTTATGATGTGTAAAGAGCAATTACAAATCAAGGATTAATATCTGAGCTCGTGATGCACAGACTGACTCACCCAAGACCCTCTCCTTCCAGCTCCTTCCTCCACCACCGATGCTGAGAAGCTGGACAAACCCATTCCCAGATGTCCTGGGAGCAGAATTCAGTGGCAGCCCAGGCTGAGGGTCAGCCAGGTGGGGGCACTGTGGCAGGATCTGAGAAGGCAGAAGGGAGTGCCGAGGCTGGCAACCAAACACAGGAAGATCCACCTCTGCCAAGCACGGAGGCAGAGGCATTGGGTCTCTGGGGCAGCCACAGGGACAGCCGCTGTCCTGTGCCTGGTGCTATGTGCCAGGAGGCAGCAGCAACAGTGGAGCTTCTGCTGGAAAGACCTGCCGTGTGGTTGAGCGCTTCTTATGCGCTCTTCCTGGCCCTGCACTGGTCCCAGAAATTCTGTAAGGCACAGACACCCTGTAATAAATCCCTTTCTAGTGAACCTAGCAAGAGTGGATTCTGTTGTCTGGGCCACCACGTCCCACAGGCACGCCTAATTTACAGGGGGCTGGAGGAAGAGAGGGATGTCACATAAGGAAAGGGATGTCCCCATGAGTTTAGGGATCACACAGCAGGCTTTCATTTTATTTGCATAGAAAATTCTTTAGTTCTTGCTGGAGAATAAGTTGAAGGAAAGTAGATAAATAAGAACCCCATCGGAAGCGAGAATCACATCCCAAATGTTTCTTTCTTCTTCTGAGCACATGGAAAGAATGAAAATTCCATGGCTTTATCCCTACCCCACCCCACCCTTAACTATACACTTTTTCTTCTGCTATATATATGGCTGTTAAATTTCTGACATGGATGGTTATTTTTCATAGCGCTTAATGCTTTAAAAATCTCCATTTTTTCACAGAAATGATTCCTGCATATTTGGTAACCTTCGCCAGCCATCATATGATCTTTTTCTTCTCGTGGCGCATCAGCTTCTCCCTCCACACCCTTCTCCTTCCAACGTTTGAAAGTATGTAGCTTTCCAAGGGCTTGAAAATATAGGAAACAAACATAAGCAACACACAGCTCCTCCTTGGCGGGAGTTTTCCCTAATCAAGTTTTAGCCAACTCCCTTCATTCTGCTCCAGGTCCATTTTTTTCTTCCTTTCAGAATTTGCAATAATTTGAGTTTTTTCCTTTCTTTTATGTTACTCGGTTTTACTATTTCAGAAGGGTGGAACCTTCTTGAACTCCCTTTCGCATCTAGCTTCTAAACTTCAAACTAACAATTTTAAAGGATTAAACTGAAATTTTCCCCACCATAGAGAATTTTGTAAAATTGCCCAGTTTTAAATAGAAAGAAAAGTCCAATGCAATCATAATTACAGGACATCTTCAAGGAACCTCCAAGGAGGAGATTCGCCTAATTAATATAGAAAACCTGACTTGCACTCATTGAGTTTCTAGCTCCCCACCCCCATCATTCTAGACAGTCTGACTTTAAAGGGGAAAAGTAACAGCTCAGGCAAATGGAAGGTGTCCCAAGACTCAGTGCAGAAGGAGGAGAAAGACCAAAGGGCAGACAAGCCCTGGGCTCTATGGGATGAATTATCAAGCTTCGAGTACGACATGGAAGGCAAACAGCAGCGTGGATTGCAAAATTATTACATGCACGCCAGGAAGGGACTAGAGCTCTTTGCAGACTTTGGGGCTGCGGGCTTCTCCTCCTTCCCTGCTCTCTGTGGTGCTGCCTGATTAAAGATGCCTCTCTCCAGCCGTGTGCCAGCGTCCAGCTTCAGCTGGGCAGATGTTTCTGCATTCTTCCTGGACCCCCGCCAGCAGCTAAGCCGAGGGGCTGTGTTATCTCACCGGGCACATTCCCACTCTGGCTTTTCAGCCCTGTGCCTCTAATCCAGACAGACAGGCATTTTCATTTGTGGATTTTCAAGGATTACAAGCTTTCTTAGATGCACAAGACTATTGGGTAGATGCGTCTGCTGTGTATACAGAATTTGACTTTCAGCGTAAATCTTTGAGTGATGCCTTGAAAGGGGGTCTGTGAAGCAAAGCCAGAGCCAGATCCCGCTGCAGCTGGGCTGACTAATGCCCGTTACTGCTCAAAATCTCAAACTCGAGGCTGCCACCAACCTCGATTCCCCATCTAGCCCTGCATCATGTGCTTCACTGCGTTCTCACACTTTTTATGTGCAACAAGAAAAAGAGGGGCAGAAATAGACAAGACTACATTCATCCTTGACTTCCCATACTTTAAAATACCCTTTAAACGTTCCCAACATGAGCAAGCGTTGGGTGTCAGAATGTCCTAAGGATGGGGATGGGTTCTGCACAGAGCTACGTGCCGCTGTTCGCAAATGTGTACTTATGCATAAACAAAGATGTGCATTGGGTTCCAGGAACTGCCAGCCTGTGGATTTAAACTCCACGCACTCTGCTTTTCTGATCCCACAGCCTCAGTCTTCCATATCCTTCTGGTATGTTTGAGGCAAAGACACATGGCTTCCACTTGCATTTTTTAAATGACACTATCTTAAGAGCTCATGGCCAAGGACTTGCTGGTTTGTTGGAAATAGCTTTTTAGAGGCAAGGCATTTGAAACTTTGGGTTTTATTATTCTACTCATCAGGAAGATGGTTTCACATATTTGTAAAAAGAGAATAAAATCAAATACCCAAGAAGGAATAAAGTTATGTGCTTTCTGGACTATGTAGCTGGGCCACATAGAAAGCCCCAGACCCAGAAGGACTAGCTAACATTAGAGTTCCAGTTTTAGTTTTAAGAATCATTTAATAATAATGTTAGGACAACTAATCCCAGAAAGAAATGGAACAAGAAGTGCTTTCTCAGGTAGTGGAAAGATCCTGATGCTCCAGCCGTCACTCCTACTGGTTCAGTGGGTGAATACCTGGGGAGAATCCAGATGTGGGCTGTGCTTGGTTCAATGAACCATCACCACTGTCTAACCAGGGCCTTTTATGTGACACTGTGACAAGACAGCAAGTCCCCTGCCCTTTGTGCAGGCCATCAAAGCACCCCTCTTCTGGAAGTTCTTGCAGACCAAAAATAAAGCAGGGTGTATTTATGTCAAGAATTCCAAAAACAGAGAAATTTCCAGTGTCAAGCAACGTGATCCAAAATTATTCAGTTTTGAAATAGTTTTAAAAACACACACACACACAGAATGTTTCAAAGAACCAGCGCTGAAATATCACCCCTTGGAGGATTTTAATTATCAACAGAGACAGTAGAAGAATTTCTGTGTAGATCAAAAAGTTAGACAGTGATAAAATATCCATTTTTGGTTGCTGTAACTCAAGAGAGCATTAATAGAGACTGATGTCAAGAAAGTGATGGGGAAACCAATTTAGATAGAATGTTACAAAAAAAAAATGTCTAACATCAGTCTATTAGAGAATGGAAGCGTTCCCCGGAGTGGTGGCGTCTGACCTTTCGCTATAGCCATTTTAAGCTGAACTGAGGAAATATACACCAGGGGTTATATTTTGCCCGCTGTGAATGACCAGGATGACCTAGGAGGCTAATTCCAGCCCAGATATGTAATTGGCAAGATTTTATGGTTTTGTTCAACTTTGAGATGTGTGAACCGAATACGGCTGAACATCTTATCTGCAGGTAGTGCACAATGCCTTCTGAGACGCTGTTCAAGCCTTCCACACACTAATCTGGCCCATAATTTCAAAATTGTACTTCAACTCCTCTGTGCATTGCCATAATTTAAGGTGTTATGGGCTGGATTTATAGAAAATGCAAATGAGACATTTTCAAGAAATAACTGTAAGTCAAGATTCAATTGCCGTGGGGCTGGAGAAGGTACACATGGGCAAACTCACACACAATTCCAATCATGCATGGTACCAGCTGGCGTTTCCTAGGCCCACAAGTGAAATGGTCATAAAGTTTCAAAATAAGATTGGAGCACCTTCTGGCTCCAGAATTGCAGTAACAATTTAATTTCAGGGGTGAGGGAGAGCGGACAGCAGCCTCTTTATGCATGCAGGTGTGCCCATTTCAGCCTGGGAGGCCAACCACCCCTTTTGTGTTCCTGTGATGAGTAGGGTCTACACTTGTCCTTGCCTGGAGGGCAGCCACTGGCCAGGCAGCCTCATTGCAAAATTGAACGCATGCCATGGAAAAGTCCAGGAGGATAAGCCCTCTTTCCATGTTCGGCAGTCAGCTAATTGGAAACACAATTTGTCCAGATACAAATTGGATGAATTTTCCCATTTTCACCCATTTTGTTGAAATTGTTATATTACTTGTTATCACATGCTCACAGCTGGTGAAATCCTATTCAGATTCTGTCCATTGTACCTTCTTTCCCCTCTACTGCCTCCACCGAGAAATAGCGTCATATTTCTCCTTTGGACTCACAGGCAATATTCCCTTGATGTGGGCAGGAAATAAAATCAAAAGAAGTCAAACACTCTATAGTGTCCCAGGAAAGAGACAGCCACAGAATCACAAAGTGTCAAAATTAGACCAGAGCCTGAAGACGACATCGTCCCGCAATGAGGAATTGGGACCCAAAGAGATGGAACGATCCACGGTGGGTGAACCGCCAGCAAACAGCCAAACCACACAACGGCAGGAACAAGAACCTTTGGGGATGCACCCTCCCCTATCTTCATAAGCAAGTTGAGAATCAGACCTGGTTTTCTTGCCAGACTATGCAGCGGAGCAGACTCAGCGCTGCCACAATCAGAGGAAACAGCTAAAAGGAAAAGAACCCAAAATCCATCACTCAAGTGCCCAAGCACCTCAGAGGGGGCTGCATGGAGTCGGCGAACCCATGGATGAACACAGCAAAAGTTTGACACTAAACCTTTCTCTGTTTTCTTCTGAAAATCCTAGGAAACAATTATGGAGGGCGACCACCTGGGAGGAACTCTCAGAGCACTTATCGTGGCCAGAAAATGCATTATGATCTACAACCGGCATCTTCAAGGGCCATTTCTGACCACCCAGCCCATTTTTCCAGCACACTATAAAAACGCATCCTTTATGGACTGGTGGGAAATTGAATTTTGCTGAGCACACATCAATTCAAACTGCCAAAAGGTTCATGTTTGCATTGAAAACTCCAACACCCCAAAATCTAAGAAAGGTTGGAGGCGAGAAGACCTATCCTCTCATTGTGATGAGCACCATTAGCAACTCTGTGCTGTGGAAAATGAGTTCTGCCATGTACAGAGGTCCAGCCCATTGCACTTGGGTCTGTGAGCTGATTGTGATGGAAGGGGTGTGAATTACTCCCCTCACTTCAGCCCCTAACCGTGAAAGCATCTCTCTGACATCTGAGCAGATTTTGCTTTCTAAATGAACGCGGGAGCACGGTTCAATTTTCAATTATCGTAAGGGTCTGGATGGAGGAACGGTAGAGAGAGAAGAATGTGCTTGAGAAATATTGAAGAAGCCACTTGCCAAGCACAAAAATAGCAGCTAGCTTCCATTTAGCATCATCATAAATTACTGAAAGGAGCATTCTCATAAACCTTGTGAAGGAGGCCATATCGCTGTCTCCCCATTTCTCCCTCCGCCCCGTCCCTCATCTGGGGCTATCAAATCAATGCACATTTCAGCTGATCAATGGTTGACTCGATTCCAGATCCCAACAGGACAAAGGAAAGTAGCACCCTGATCAGGACAACTGTGCTAAGGACCCAAAGGAATCCCAGAGGGTTGATTAGGAGCATCTGCCATTAGTTAGGTTTTTGGGAAGAAGTGGGTAGCCTTCAAGGAAAATATAATTTTTTAAATGTCTTATTAAACTAAATCTAGTAAGATGCACATAGCTTTCCCACTCATGACAAGTGGTAATTTCTGTAAAAAAAAAAAAAAAAGTAATAGTAAATACTCCACATTAATGCTGGAAAAAGTGAAGTTTATAAATAGTTACCTTTTAAATTCAATGATCCCACCATATTGGTTACTCTTCTTCCCCCTTGAACTTTCAAAGTATGGTTTCTATTGAAGGGGCTCAAATCCTCATTTCTTTGGGAAATACCTTCACCAAGTACCCAAAAGAACAATTGCCCTGGTTGTGTGGGGAAGGAGAGAGATGGAAATTTGGGGTCTGGTTTGTTCTTAATTAATAGAAAGAGATGATGGGTCCTGTCTCATATTTTTTGAGCAGTTGACCTTGAAGCCACAAGTTTGAAGTTTCGTTCAAGGTTCTGAAACTAAGCAATCCAAAAGGAACCTAAATGGAAGCAAATCTGTTCCTTGATGCCTCTCCAGGACAGTGAAGGCAAACAGTAGCATCTCCTATCTGAAACGCTAGCTGGGGAAAGCTCAGGGCTGCATCCGTCATCAACCCGGGGCAGGAAGCCGCTACTCCAGGCCTCTCCGGGAACACCTGGAGTCAAGGGCAGCCCCTTCTCCCCACCTGTCCTGGCCCAGGGCAGCTGGGTGAGTCATCCACAGATGCAGTGGGCCCTAGGAAGGCAGCTTTTCTGGAAAGCCGTGGCATGTGGGTGAGTGGCTTCCAGCCCCAGATCACTGGAGGGTGCCTGACCACACTCCACCCTTGTTTGGTCCCTGAGGCCCCCCATCTCAGGAGGCTGGGAGCCGCTGTCCGTTCCCTCCTGCTCTGATAAGCCTGACTTCCTGGGGGGATCTGTGCCTGCTCTGTCCCCCATCCCCATGTCGCAGTTGGCCTGGGCTCCAACAGGGTTCCCTGAAGACCAGCTTGGGATGCATGCAGCTCAGCTCCACCCTCACCCCTTCGCCCTGCCTGGCTGCAGTCTAACTCAGTGCCTCCCATCCCATCTTTCACCACTTCCCTTTGCTCCTGAATGACACCTGAGGAGGACTGGAGGTGACCTCCAAGAACACCCATTAACCTTCACGGGGACAGCCTAATTGCTCTAAGAATGTCACATATATCATCTTTCAAAAATAGACCTGACAGTTTTCCTTCCTTTAAAAATATTAAGCCAACCGATGACACTGCACAGTTAAAATAAAAGGATGTAATTGATGGACTGTTTTCTTTCTTTTTTTTCCTGAAACCAATCCAGAATTTGCATACAAAAATCATCCCTCGTTTGTCTTTGTCAGACTGCAATCACTTACAGTACAATGGGCTACATTTTTCAATTAGGGGGACTGAGAGGGGCTTAGGGCGACCTGGCCCAAAGGCCGGGAGAGAGAAGTACACAGCAAGACACAATGCAATTGTTCGCCTCGGCTCCTCCAACTCCCTCCCCACCCTTTGCCCGCTCTTCCCAACCACAGGGCTGTAGCTTTGGTTGGGTTCATCCAATGGGTGGGACTGGAGGCTATCAGAAGACAGAAAGAGGGAGATCTGGGTATTTATTCCCTTCTCTCCTTCTCTGCTAGGGTTGCCAGATAAAATATTGACTGTTTAGTTAAATTCAAGTTTCAGATGAACAATGAAAAAGTGTTTATTATAAATATATCCCAATACTCCATGGGACACACTTACACTAAAAATTTTTTTGCTTATCGGACATTGAAATATAACTGAACAACCTGTATTTTTGTTTGCTAAATATGGCAACCCTGAAAGCCTGCAAAATTGCTGGGAGCTCAGGTATGTCCCTCAATAGAAGAACGCGGCTCCTGTCAGACTGCCCCCCACGAGGCACCGCTCTGGATTCTGGGGTGTCACTTCTGGCCCTGCCATAGCTAGCCTGAGGTGCTACACTATTCTTTGTGGGTTTCTCTAAACCCTGCACACACCTTCCCAAATGGTCCCTTTGGAGTTAACTCTCTGCAAATTACCCAGGTGGAATGTACCCCCATTTCCTCCCTGGACCATCACTGATCCATTTGTCACTAAGGACTTTGGACTCTACTCACCCAGCATTGCTCTTTAAAATATTCCATCACAGCTCAGATTACAATCTTTAGCACATGTTAAGTGCTTAGTAAATATTTTCTTGAATGAATGAATAAGCAAAATAAAGCTAGCGTCCATACTGTTCGGCAACATCCCTTTTCTGATGATTAAGGACCTAAAGGTCTGCATCCTGTAGAGACAACATTCTCACCAGCAAAGAATAGGAAACAATCCAGCAAGTACCTGATGGAGGGGTGGAATGAGAAGAGAACCAACCAATGGGTTAGCCAAGACAAGAGGTTTAGGTATGTTCCAGTTAACTACTGCTGTGGAACTAATTACCCCAGAATTTAGCAGCTTAAACACAAGAACGAGTACTCTCTCCCCCAGTTCTATAGGTTGGCGGGCTCAGCTGGGCACTTCGGGCATGGAGTCTTTCGTGTTGTCGCAGCCAGATGGCCCTGGGGCTGGAGGCACCTGGAGCATCTTTACCCACATGTCCACCAGCCTGGCTGGGAAAGCTGGCACGTTGCTGACTGGTTGAGCCTCTCTGCAAGTGGCTGCTCCACGTGGCTACTAGCTCCAGCTTCCTTACAGTGTGATGGTTTCAAGGTAGTTGGACTTCTTAAGTGGCAACTGGCTTCTCCCAGAGTAAGCATTCCCAGAGGGAAAAGTAGAAGGGGCCAGTGTCTTAAGGTCCAGCTCAGGAACTCACATGCATCCTCTCTGCTGCGTGCTCTCGGTGTAAGGACTTACAGCCTGCCCCATGCAAGAGGAGGCGACTTAGAACTCCCTCCCCTCGGGCCAAAGGCTGTGTAGCCATCTTTAATCCTCTACAAAGTATGATCCAAAACCAGATATCGCACTTTACAACCAATATATGAAGTGATCCAGGAATATTCGCCAAGTCCATTAAAAAGTAAGAAAAAAATATAAAGAACAGGGAAGTTTTACATCCCTTATTTGGAAAATTAACTAGATTCAAATTAACTTTTTACACCAAAAAGTTTCCAATTATCTATCTGCTGTGCTTAAACCAGGATACCAGTTTAGAAAATGGTGGGAAAAAAATGTACTGTGCCGTGAATGATGTCTGTTTACTTCTTTAAAAAAAAAAAAAGGAAGTTTAAATGTAGCATCTTCACAGGCCGGCTTTGGGACAGGAATATGTGCAGGCCCCACACTCAGAAGGACCTGGACTTGATTTAATGATCTGCTTAATAATTTTTTTATCAAGGGCCCATGTTTTCATTATTGCCTTGACCCTACAACTGATATAGCCAGCCCTGTCCTTTGTAGAGAATGATGCAGCAGTAGGCTAGACTAGGTTTTAGCATGGAGCCAACAGAACCTACTATCACATTTTGAAGTAACTCTTAAAAAGAGGATTCAGAGCGCATCTGTTCTCAGCTGGCCTAAATTAACGAAAATTGGTCACTTCCTGAAAACAAGGAGAAGCCCACTTAGGAGAAAACGAAAAATTGTACTTGGAGCAAAATAGCTGTTTCTTGATTGAATAGCCCAAACTGAGCCAAATCATCACAATTAATTAGCATTGATCAGAAAATCCCACTCCTTATTGATGAGCCATGCTGGAAGAAACCAATCAATAGTGTTGAACGGAATTTACGTAAGCTCACAACTGCCCCCAGGTGCTCTCCCCAAAGCTGTGTTCCAGAACCACTCGGCTCACACGCAGAGAGCTTTCTTTGGAGATCTGGGGAGAATTCTGCCTTCAGGGTCGAAGCGAGTTCTGTGGTTGCTCTGAGGACGCCCTGGGAGACCTTTACAGGGACAGCAAGCCTTCCTTTTCCCTTCGCAACGTGGCTGAGAAAGCAGATCTGGCCTGGGAGCGAGGTCCAGTCTCTGAAGACAATTCGGCCCATTCTATGTCCCAAAAACCTCCTTTCCCAAGAGGGAACATTAGCATCTCTGCGTGCCTTTGTCGTCACAGATGGATCCCACTAATATGAAACCTGCAAACTTCCACCACCTTATCATGCAGCCCAGGCTGAAATTCAAGTCGGTTCTCTCTTCTGAAAAGCTGCTTGCTGTGCAAATTAATTCTATAAATAAAATTGTGAGCATTTCACTTTCTTAAAAGAGCAAAGTGTTTTCAAGCACTTGAGAAATATTATTTCCATACAAATAATTGATAAGCAGAATATGAAACATTCCTATCTCCTGATTGGGGCAGCATCCCAAAAGGATAGAAGGATGGCAATTTTCCTGGTACCAACTACTTCATAGGCTTAAAAAGATCTAAAATGGCAATTCTTTTAGCATAATCTATAACTTGAGCTTTTCACTAAGCCATGTTGGCCTTCTCCATATGATATGCAATAAAATTCTGTCTTCAGCTCGTCTAAAGTTATCCAATATTCAATCTCCAGAAGAAAGAGGGAAGGATGGGAATAAGGAAGACAGGAAGGCGGGGAGGGAGGGAGGGGGGCATGAAGGGAGAAAGAGAAGGAAAAATATGGATAAGCTCATAAATTAGAATACTGCCTCAATGTTTAATTTTGAAAAGTAATATGGCTGTCCCAGCAATTAATCTGAGATCGCACGAATTTGGCAGAGGCTAGTTAACTAAAGTGATGAGATAATGGTGTTGCTGAAACTATGGTTTCAGCTTGGCCAAGATGTAGGGCTGTTAACCTCAGTCTGTTCCATGGGCTCAGACCTCAGCCCACCCAAGTGGCCAGTTTACAAACAAGACCCCCAGTCAAGAGAGAACTCAGGAGACAGTGTAAGTGGAGACAGCTGGTGTGTTTGAACCACAGCCAGATGAACAAAACTTTCCTCCTCTTATTTATGTGACCTTGGGCAAATCACCTGACTTCCGGAGGAACTTTGCGTGGCATGGACTCCTTACTCACCTCCCAAGTCTGCCACAGAATGGATCAAAAGATTGTGCCTGAGAGCATTTTAAACTATGCAAATGTATACAGATGTAGAGAATTATACTTGGGAGCAAGTACAAATCCCCACCTCTATTGACAATGCTTCGAGCATGTTTACTCCAAAAACAGTGGGTTAGAAACACTGTATTTATCCAAGGCATCACTTGCACATGGAAGTTATTATAGTGCTCAAGCTGAAGGGCAAAAAGTAATCACTCTTATAACTGAGATGGACAGTAATAAATTCCCAGTCAGCACTAACCCCTCAAATAACCTTCGCAAAGAATCGATTCGCTCATTGAACAGTATCACCCATTGACCAGCTTTGCGTGAAGACCCTCATGGTTTACAGGCCTGGCTTAATAAGCAATTCCAATTTCATGCCTTCTCCATCTGGGGCAATATCAGAAGCTGCCTCATGTCTCCGTCTCTTCGTTCTGGGATACACATGCTTTAGGGTGTTCAAAGCTGACAGCGCAAAGAAAGTATCCTGCTAGTAATATCTGAAGGCCGTGTTAGCATTTCACCCATTCTTGTTCTGAAACTTTTTTTTCTGATTGCTTCAAATACAGAAAAAGGAAAGAAAAAGCCAAGAGAGCCCAGATGGAGGCCAGAGTCGTTTGATCTTTCACCTTGAAAGCCTCGCGTATGTGTGGCATTCATGACAGCATTCACTATGTTTCAGTTCGGGGAAATTCTGGGCCTCGTGCACCTCGTGGTTTTGTGGCTCCAGCAGGAAACTGATTTATCGATTTCTGGTCTGGGAATGGTTGCACACCTGAGAGACTGATAACTTTAGGGAGGTGCTTTCCCACAGCCCGGTACAGTCTGTGACGGTTTGGAGCAGCATATTTCCGAAACACGTTGCAGCTCCACATTATAAGTGATCGCTCTCCCTTTTCAAGGAGGCTTACCTTAGCCTGGTAAGTTTCCACCCAAACTCCTGTTGGGAACTGTGCAGAATCGGCATATTAGATCCTCAGTGTGGAGCAGAGCTTCACATTCCTTGGCTTCCACACCCCTGCACACAGCAGCCGGTCGGAATGCCACAGGTCTAAATTGCAGGCTGCAGGCTTCTCTCTATCCATCCTCAAACTCTGATCTATCACTTCCTGTATCTGAAGCAGAACCAATCTCACCACCGCTTTGGGCAGTTGCAGACCAGGATGCCTCTGTAGCCTTTCCAGCAACAGTATTTCTTCCTCCTGCCTTTCATCCCAATCTTCCTGTCACGAGGAACAGGAGTAGCCAGGCAGCACCCCCTGCCGGAATTGACCTTCTCTCTTGGCTGCCATAATGAGCACACAATCACCCTTTGTTCCCACTGGCACCATCAGTACCTTCTTACTCCAGGCTGATCTTCCACCCTCGCAAACAAGACCTCACTCCACACACTTCCGCACACCAAGGAGAGGAGATAGCGTCCTAGGCAAAATATGCCCAAGTCAATTTGTAGGTATTGAAAGATCATCATGCACCAAAAACACCAAAAGAAAACTTTGCTGTGCACTGGGTGATCTGGAGCCAAGGCAGTGGGAGGCGGCAGGCAGCGCACGCATAAAGTGCTTTGGGAGTAAATATTTGAATTTTATTTCTTATTTGAAAAATCATGTCAGATTAATGGTAGTGTATATATCTATCTGTCTATGAATGCAGATGATTCTTAGTCAATTTCTCTCTCCACCTACTCAACAGCAGAAAAATAAAACTATAGTGTGTGTGTGTGTGTGTGTGTGTGTGCCTGCAAAATGCAAAGGTGGCATAAACTTAAATTTCTATGGTTTTGGTTTTATTCAAAACAAGGAGAGGAGAATACCCAGTACTACGACATCTATCTTATTCATTGCTGGCAACCATATAATCATATCAAAGCAAGCTAAATCTTAAGTGCTCCTAGCATATCCCCACACCTACTAGAATTTCTCAAGCCACAACCGCTTTCCCCGAGAAGGGGCACACCCACCCATTCAAACATGGTACCTGAGTTTTTGCTCAGCTACTCACATCTCAAAGAAACTACAACTGTGGTGAGGCCCACAGGCAGTGCAGGACAATACCTTCCTCCTGGGCATTCACCCCCGGCCTGGGGTGGAGAGAACTCTTTTATCAGGTATGTCCATATGCCTTTCACCTCCAAAGACAGATTTTTTCGAAACAAATGTATCACAGCCCACTAAGTCGAGAGAAATCCATTCCAGTTTTAGAAATTCAATTTAGCTTGGGTAAGCCTCCAAGCTCTGCAAAGAAGCTCCATCAGAGCTTTATTGCTCATAAATCTTTCCTTTGGATTGGAAGCCTCCCAGCAGCAACTCTCCTTCCAATATTTTCCTATTTTTGTACGTCAATAAAGAAATTTAACTCTTGGAGTCTCTCTGAGCAAGTAGCAAGATATGGATCAAGATATCTGGCAAAACTATTGTCTTACAAAAAAATCTTTTGGTTGTGTCCAAATTGGTAATTGGTGGCGAATAATCTAGATTCAGATGGTTGTGTCTGTATTTATAAACATGTTTGAATTTAACGTGGCACCTGAATTGTAACTGGAGCTGTAAACTACTGTTTCACTCAAATAGGGCATTATATCAAGAAACAAATGAAGTTCTTGGCCTAAACTAATCAAATAATGAAGGTTCTTTGTTCGTATAGGAATGAAAATCTCTAAACCACCAAGATTCTAATGAATTTGTTTTCAACTAAAAAATAATAATGACCCTAATAGTTCTGAAAAAGCTGTCTCCATGTTGCAGATAAGATGAAGAACATCTGGATTTGCTGGGTTGTGTATCCAGAGGTTGGTGTCCTGGAGAGGAAAGAGGATTTCAGGGGTGTTCTGGATACGGAGTGGATAAATGTCATATTTCACATCAACAATTACCATGGGAACAACAACAACAAAAATAAATCTTGGAATCACAAGAGCCCAGATTCCAAGCCAATGGCCCTCTTGAGATAACGTTTAGTACAATAAAATTATGGCAGACCTCCAAAATTTAGATCCCTCTGGAGTTTTAATGCATCCGACTTGTGTCTTCTGTGATCTGAATTAGAATTTCAAGGCACTCATAATCTTCATTGCTTGAAGTGTTAAATGGAGACCTCAACTAAATTTATAATCTCTGAAATAAGAACACTTTGATTTGTAGATGACTAATGAAAGTTGGGAATGTTCGTTTTAAGATTAATTGACTGCTATCCAAATCTCATAACATTTTGATGTTCTGTGCTTTGTATTTCTATTCTCCTGGGTCCCTGATCCTTCAACGCATGTAGGCAGCTCCATTTGTATTAATAAGAAATATACATTAAGATAAAAGGTCTCTCTAGATACCTGTGATGGCAGAGTAAAATAATTTGAATTTCAATGGAATGTAATAGGTTAAAAGAGAAATTCCAAGATGATCCTCTCATATGATGAAATTAGGAATAAGAAATTAAGCAACTCAGATTTTTAGGAGGACATTGTTTAGACCACTTCTAGACATATTTACCCCACCCTTTCTTGGGTTGTTATTGACATTTGTCTGTGTTCAGTTTGGGAGGCAAAAGCACAAATTTGATATTATAATAAAATATCTTGTACATATATCATACATGAGCAGCTTTATCTGAAATTAAAGTACAACATGTTAATAACAATTCGAATTTATACAGCACCATTATTTTGTAACTAGCAAATAATCTCTAACTTTAAATATCCGTTTTTCTACTTAAAAGTGAACATCCTGTAACATCTAGAATTATATAAAGAAATGTTTTATCCATAGTATCTCTAATTTTTCCTTTCAATGAATTTTTATAACTCCAGAAAAGACACACTCAGTTTTCACTAGAGTGGACCGATTTTCAGCTGAAAGAACTTCCATGCCTTGGAACGGCAGGAAGTAGAATCTTCCATAATAGCTGATAATTCCGTTTGGTGCGCAGCACTGAGCATGCAGACATGCTTCGAAGGAGCTCTGGGACCCCAGAGGAAAGCCAGGTTGCAGTGGCATCAAACACAAAGGATCTAGTCCTGTCTTGGCCACCACTCTGCCTATCTTCAGACTCCAGGCGCCTTGTGTGTGACACAGGAGTTACACGAGAGCAGCAGTTCTCAGAATAGGGACCAGGTACCCTTGGGGTGCCTCCCTTCTTTGAGGGAGCCTGCAAGATCAAAATTATTTTTTATAGCACTAAGGTATCATTTGCTTTTTAAAATCTCATTCTCTGACGAGTGCACAGTGGAATTTTCCAGGGGCCACACACCATATGACAGCACAACAGACTGAATGCAGAGCAGCTGCCTTCTATAAGCCAGACACTGAAGAGATTTGCAAAAATGTAAAACATTGCCAACCTTTTCACTAAATATTTTTTTTTTTGCTTTGGAAAATATAATTACTGTTCACTTAAATATGTTACTTAAATTATGTCCTAGGTTCATCACTTTATTTTTAATGAATTAATAAGTAAACCTTTTTAAAATTTCTCCACTTTAATTTCTAAGATGGGAAACGTCAGTAGATATAACCAACACAAAAAAATGTTCTTTGGGGTCTTTGAGAATTTTTAAGAACGGAAAGAAGTTGTGAGAGCAAAAAAGTGTGGGAACTACTGCATTAGAGGATCTTTGACTATAAAACCCCACAGTTCTAAGGTTGTGAGGCTCAGTGGAAATTAACTCCAATGAAGAGATGGATACGAATCTATGAACCAGGAAAATTGGGAGTCTCCCGTATGGCAGACCATCCTTCTCTGTTTGAGCATCTCTAACTTTGCTCCTCCTCTGCTTTCTGACCTCCTTGCCAATGGTCCACACTGACCCCAACTCACACAGTGAAGACAGGAAGAGCCCTGAGCATCGTGAAAGAACTTATTTCCTTCCGCACCTTCCCCTCTCCAGCTCTGATCAGGACATTCTTAGGCACCAACCCCTCTACTTATTGATGTGATGACTTTTCACCCTAGAGGTCACCACAATGACCCTGCCCAATAGGATGGCCCAAAATGGGTGGGTGTGTCAGGAGGCCAAAGATGAGTGCAGCAGAGAGGAACATTCTAGTACATGAGTCTTGCTCAGGCCTCAGCTCAGAGTCACAACAGAGGATCCAAAGTGGTTTTCAGGCCCCTAAGGAATTTTTACGGCTAGTGTGTGAGATGGGCATTATGCACAATTGGATGAGTAGGCACTAGCATAAATTCCATCCAGTTGGAAGCAGGAGTAGTTTTTCACAAAAGGTGAGTTCATTTTGTAATTAACAAAAAGTAAGAGCACCCAGAAGCTAACCTCACCAGATCATAACTGTCGTCCCCAGCACTTACCAGGGATTTTCCATTATTACGAGCCAGCCTCCATCACAACCGCTAAAGTTGGGGAGCTGGGCTCACACCCAGCTCTGTCTCCTTCAAGGCCCATGCTCTTCCCGTTCCTGGTCACTTCCCACCTCCTCCACTCAAGCCTCAGTTTCCCCATCCATAATATTGGATGATCATTCCTACAATTCAAGGGAGTGGTGGAGACCAGAAAGACAGGATTCAAATGATCTGCTCTCTACAACATACTTTGGTTTGCTGGTGAATCGCAACAGTGACACTCCCTCATCCAGCACCTCCCCTGGGACCAGCACTGTGCTCTGTGTACCAGGGAGGGCTGAAGCACGTTTTAAAACCTCCCTCCAGGAGTTGAGCACTTCACAGTTTTCAAAGCACCTATCTCATTTGATCTCATTTTATCCTCACAACAACTCAGATGATTCTCACCAACCCTAATGAAGAAAGCAGAGAACTATATTTGCATTGTAATTATCATGTTGCCCAAAATGGGAGTCCTCCTTCGGGAGGAAAACTGTTCTTACCACTGTATTTAGCTAGCTCAGTTTTCTTTGTAAAACCAGACCACGGTGCTCACTGTGCATGACTAAATTCCTCTCTAAGCTGAGCACAGACACGTACAGTAGGCTGGTTTGAGCGGAAGACACGATCCACAGCTACCAGGTGCCCAAGACTACAGATGGGAAAAGGTAAGTGCTTGGACTATTCATGTCGTCTTACCATTTTCACCAGATGTCTTGTCTTTTCCGTTGGTTGCCCCAGCACCTTGTCGCTAAAGGCAGGAAAAAAAGAAAAGAAGGAAATTGTTATCAAATATACTCAGGTTTCTTTTTGTCTCTTGCACTATATCAAGTTCTCTGTTACTTTAGCTCAGATAGTTAAGGCATGGTGCTCATAAACTAGGAAAGGATCAACCAAAGGAAGGATAAACTGAAATTGCACAGACTGCTGCCCTCATCCATTATCCACTGCTCGATGAACGCAGTTCACCAGTCACAAGAGAAATTAGATAGAGACTGTTGTCTACGGAGCATAACCTCATCTAAAGTATGAAGGAAACAGCCAAGGGTTCATACCAATTGTGAGAAGATCAGAACTGTCACCTTTGTCACTGTTGGCCATTGCCCTGCTATATTCTTATTCCAATCGCTATGTCCAATGTCTTATTTTTAAATAAATTTTAATCAACTAAAAAAATTTTGTATTTGTAGAGTTTATGCTATTACTGAGTTATTTTTCTGTCATTGTTTATGCCCATCTTGTACATTTTCATTTTACCAGGTTGACCAGAAGTATGAGTATTTTATGGTTCGACTTGAACCTTTGGGCAAGGTTCTCTGAGTGTGAGGTCTGGGGAACTGTATGAATGCATTACACATGTAAACATATAAGCATGTTTCCTCAAAGCTTATCCAGCTACTGTCTTTAAATAACATGATGTTCAGAATCGCTCTAGTCCTTTGAGAGAGAAGTATTTTTTCAGTTCAATTTTCTGGTCATTTTCAGAAAATAAGCTTCAAGTTGAAAAAATTGAAGAGACTGTAAAGTCTCTAACTCTCAGGTGAAGAAAATGAGGCCAGGCAGGGAGCCTGATTTGTCCAAGGTCATGTAGCTAATTGGTGGCACAGTCAAGACTAGAGACTAGACATTTTTGCCCAGAGGTCGGTGTTTTTCAGGAATTGTCATTGTTACATAACTATCTGAATGAGATCTTGGAAAGAGACACAGAGCACTGAACAAGGAGAAAATCACTGCAGGTGACTCCCACTAAGGGATAAAGATGCCCTCAAAATTTATATTCGGGTCCAGGACTTCAGCCTAAAAACAACATCAAAAAAATAATAATCAGTTCCCATCAGTGTTCAGTGTTGTCATGAGAAATTCCCAGGTCTTTAGTCAACCCTTGATTAATGGTAGATGATCATCTGGGAAAATCTTGCTTCCAGGTTCTGCTTAGTCTAAGTGATAGGATGAATGATATAGACTTATGTTAACAAAGTTAACCCTCCCTGTATATGCTTATTGCCTTGGGCAGATGATAATCCAAGAGAGAGGCAAAGTCAAGTCTCCCTTTTATTACCAACCCCACCATACACACGTACACACACACACACACAAGCACCGTCCCAGTGAATTCGATGCGCAAACACCCACCAGGTCAATGGGGTGCTTTGCACCGTTATGAGAAGAAAGACCACTCCTCTCCAGCAGAAAGTGGAAAGAAAGGCAACAAATTGGAAAAGTTAGATAAACGTGGGTTCCTTCTTCATATTTAATTTGGGACATCTTGATTTTCAGAATGCCAGATCTGCCCATGTGTTCCCATGGGGGGAGAAGTTTCCAGCCCTTAGCCAAACATCAGCTGTTCTTCGACAAACTCCATTTAGGTCCCCATATCATGACATCGTTATCTAAAGCACTCAACCTGTAATAAACTGCATCTTGATTTAAACAAATTACACATTTCTTAAATATAGTAGATTTGCAAGTCAAAAAGGCCCTTTTCTTCTTGCCTGTGCTTATTGCGGTGTCTCCTTTTTCAAATACAAAGCTTGTAAGTTCACTGTACTCTATGGAAATCTGACCAGCATTGTGGAGGATCGAGCTAGTGACACAGCAGCTGTGGGCGGCTGAACTTCTCCAGGGGTCTCCATCGTTCCCCACGTAATTCATAGATGGCTCAGACAAAAACGGCAGATTCCACGGAATAAAAGGACAGTGTTTTAGAGTTGAATAAAGTCAAATTAAATGGAATACAAGTGCAAAACAGGCACACACTCAACCCCTCTGTCTTTGAATACCTTGAACATTGACACCTTTCAAATGTCATGAATACTTCGCTCCATAAAAGATCACTTTTTAGAAACCTGAGTAAAACCAGAATGAAATGTGCACAGGGGAGAAAAAGGAGTCATTCTTTCAGGATTTCTAAGACAGGGTTTTTGTGTCAGGTCTTATTTGATGGAGGCAAAATGAAGCTGATAGATGTCATAAGGAGACGGTGTCTCGGATCAGAAAATGATCCTGACAAGAAAGAACTAGTCACTGAAAGCATCTGGTTGTATAATTCTTTGAGACCTTGTGACATTTTTAAGGCAAGGTCGAAAGCAGTGGAGAATTATCCAAGAGCTTTCCTGTCCCTGGGGTCTATGGTCATGGTAAAACGATTGTTTTAACAACAGGTATGGTGGGTGAAATTTCCTTGAACCGGGAAATGAAGAGGGTCTAAGTCAGGCTGGGGTTTGGGGGTGGTCTCAACTCGCATGTGCTGAGGCCAGACATGCTCCAAGTGCTCCCAGGCATCACCAACTCAAAGAATTCTGACAACATCCCTGATGAGGTAGATCCCACCATTATCCTCGTCAGCCTCACTATCCAGTTGTATCCTAAGGCACAGAGAGGAGCTTGCTCAAGGTCCTGCAGCTGGGAAGTGGCAGAGCCAGAGCTCAAACCCAAAGACACTGACTCCGGAGTCTTCCCTTGGAACCACTGAGCTGAGCATCTCCCAGCATCCTCCTGAGGGCCTCCCTCAGCAGATGGGGAGTGATAGCTAGGGAGACTCCTGTGTGAAGGTCAATGTGACTTTATAAGCACCGGTGGCTGAGAGTTTTGAGGACACTTGACTTACAAGAAGTGGAGTCAAACCAAGAGTCCGGGGTTTGATGGTAGAATTGCTGTGAGATCCTTCTTTAAATGTAAATAACACAAGAACTCAGAGCTAGGCTGCGCTAAAATAGATGGATGGCTGGATGTTGTTCTCCAAAAGTCCAGTAAGGAAAAGGTCCTTTTTCATGAGGTGATAGAAGTTAGCACCCTGAGGGAAGAGGCTGCCTTTTCTCCCCTCCCACTCTCATCCCCAAATAAGAGAAGAGCTGGCCTCCTCCATCCATTAGCTCCAACCATGAGCTCATCATCCTAAGAACCCGTGCTGCCTGCTGAACAGAAATAGCCACACCTCAAGAATACCATCTATTCTAATTGGACTGATGAGAAGATGGAGTGTTAATGGAAAACGGCATGATGAACTGTCGTCAGAACAAACTCTGGCATAAGATTTTGGAATTCTGAGTTCTTTCCTAGGAATTTCACAAATGATGCAATGATATCATGAATTCCACCAGTGTGTCACTCAGTTTACATATCAAAACAATGTAACATATCAGGGTATGCAGAAAGCAGGAAAAGCTCTCTCTGACCAAATAGACACAGCCACAATTACCAGGTTAATGCAGAGGTATCGAATATACTGTCAGAATTATCTAGAAACCCAAGCACAAGTGTATTTGAGAGCTTCCTGCGTGTGGCATTCAATATCATTTTATGAGCAGAAATTTGCCTCAATATTTTCAGACCAATCTAGAAAGTCACTTGTCGTGGCCTCTAAGAATAGCAGTGGTTGAATACATGGGCTTTTGTTTATTTTTTCTTTGATGGGGGAGCAAGTAGAGGCAAAAATATCAGCATCAGTTTCAACACCAACGAAACCAGAGCCAGGAGTTCTCATAATTCCACTGCCAGTAGAATGTCGCTGTGATTCTCGCTGTCTGCCTCTTGCGAAGGCACTTGGCACAGATGCTCTCAACTCTCTTGGTCAACTCCAGCCCCACCCCCACCCTAACGACTTCACATTCATAAAACACTCCTATTTGGGACCCTCCATGACACCTTGTGCCACCACAGACACAGCACCTTTTTCTACGTTCTCCTAAGTGTCTAGAAGAATACCAGTCCCTTTCTTCTTCGGCCGTCTGAAATCATCATTGCTATTGCCCAAGCCAGCTCTACACCAATCCTCCTCAGGCACACTGGCGTTTCCTCTTTAAACACATCAAGACACTGGCCCTGTCATCATCCCCAAGACATCTTTAAGGAGCAGAGAGTCCTGTGTGAGGGAGTGTATTCCTCTCAATCTACCTTATGATCACAAATAAGAAAACTACCATGTTCATTAGAACATACACACATTTTCCTCAAAATTCCCTCTTTCTATATTGTCCCCATTTCACCATTAGGAAATGCCAAATACCCATCTAAGGACGCAATACAAGAAGTTAAAATCGCAGCATTAACGTAAGCTTCTGCTCTGGCAGAGGCTGCTGGCTTGCATACCTGCTGTCGAATCTGTTGGGCGGCAGTGAGGAAATCTGAGGGAGGAAGGCAGAATCACCATAGGAAGGGGCCTTGCTTGAGTTCTCAACCTTCAAACACTTGGCAATTGTCTCAGAAGGGAGGTTTGCTTCCTCAGTGAGGTTAACTAATGAAAAGAGAGCACTTCAGAATTTAATAAACCTCCAATTAAAAGGAACCTAAATAAAGACTGAGTAGATGATAGTTCCTTCTGATAATCTGATACATGCCAAGTATCTATAAAAAAGCAAGACTGGTATTTAAAGGTATAGTTTTTGAAGTCATTTTTCCTGACAGTCCTGTTGCACCCGTGGCTTAGGAAAATAATAAAGAATATGTCTTAGTTTGGTTTCCCCAAAAGCAGAGCATGAGGCAAATGCTGCTTGTGCTACAACTTTGTCAGAGAGGGCAATGCCAGGAATGAGGGAGAAAGGATGGAAGCAGGGATGAGAGAGAGAGCCAACGAGAGGATTTATCACCAAGCTGGCATTGCCAGGCACATCGGGATGCTGATGGTCCACCCTCTGAGAGCTGTGCAGACTGTGTCTGAGGACAGACTCCCAGGTGGGAGAGGATGAATGAGGTATCCACCAGTTACTGCCTCTCGCTATTCTAAGATAGGCACCGAGGACCATTAATTCTGGATGATTCTAGACTGGGCAATGTCTCCTACCTGGCACCTGCCTAGAGACAAGGAAGAAGCCCCAGGGCTGGAGGTGGACAGGTGGGGATGCAAGGCATGGGCAGGTGGTGACATGCTGTCATTTCACACCTGCCTGAAGTCCGTGGAGTCCACTCCAAGCTGGCCACCCACAGAGGTCCTCACTGATAGGATCTGAAGTGACACGTGAGAGGTGTCCTGTTCAGCACATAAATTTGGCTGGGTGACGTTTTTCAACCAAGCTGCAAAATCATAGGCAATCTCATCAAATTAGATACTCCGCTAGTGCAACAGGCCACCCCAACTTTCTAGTAAGTAACTGGCTTAGGATCCATTTCTTCCTGTACTTTGAGCTGACAGTAGACATTGAGGCATTCTGACCACGTCTTCGCTACATCTAGAGGCTGTACACACATCAGAAACACCTATGTCTTAACAGAATCGGCTTGCCTAAAGCGTCCTGGGATCCGGACCATCACAAACAGACTCAAAAACAACCTTCCCGCGTGTTCGTCGCAAGGCTTGCACTTCCCTTAGAAAATGAGTGACTCGATTACTTCTCAGCCCACTCTTCTCCTTACGAAATCTGTTACAAAATCTTAGTGTTCTTGGAGTAGTCACCATGGGATAAGGAAAGTGAGGCATGCACCTCAGGCACAAAGTTTAAGGGGACCAAGAAACTCATTAGTCAAGACAGATGCTGTATGGGATCAATTACATGTGGAACCTGAAAAAAAAAGTCGAATTCACAGAAACAGAGAGTAGAATGGTGGTTGCCAGGGGCTGGGGGTCGGAGAATGGGGAGAGGCTGGTCAAAGGGTACAAACTTCCAGTTATAAGATGAATAAGGTCTGAGGAGCTAATGTGTAAGGTGGTGACTATAGTTGATAACTCTGTGTTATATAACAGAAATTTGCTAAGAGAGTGGAACCGAAGTGTTCTCACCAAAAAAAGTACATGAGGTGATGGATCTGTTAATTAACCGGATGGTGGGACTGCTTTCACGATTTATACGTACATGGAATCATCACATCGCACACATTAAGAATATTACAATTCTATTCATCAATTATACCTCAATAAAGCTGAAAAGAGATAAATAATATTTTAATGTAATATTTTAGCAAATCAAAGTACTGCAAAAAGTCACGATAAACAAAATATCCCCATTTTATGTAAAGACAGGCTCGCTCGGTATTACTAATGTTTCCCTCTGCCTCAGGCTCCCATGCAACTCCACCAGGCACTGATCATATGTTTCCCCAAAGCAAGTAAAAGAGTCAAGAAGTCAAGTAATTTCAAGGATTTACAAAATTATTCTAATACAGTCTTTGAAAGCTTTCATTTGCAGCTTTCTCATGGGCCATGACTGTAGGTTACGAATTCGCACTGTCATTTGTGAGTTTTTCTTATACAATTTCTAGAACACTGTAGTGGAGGGACCCGTCTTTCCTACTTTGCTGTTGATATCCATAAAATTGGGTATGCCAATCATATGTTGTGTATGAAACCGAATTACCAAAACCCGCTTCCTCATTAATGCAAACTCAGAACACCGGACAGATTATGTCTACTTGGAAAATCATTCAGCCAGCACACGTTGTTCCATCTTTAGGATGAAACACAAGCTCCTGTTAAAAGATATTTATTTTTCATTTCAGAAGGTTTAAGAGAATGAAACTTGAAATGAATTCCAGCAGGTGAAATTTGGGGTACAAATGACAGTCCAGGAATATTTTCTGAATCCGCACCTATAGCACTTAAGTGGATAAATCTGTATTCAGCAAGAACTTGGTTTGGTTTTTAATTTGGTGAGATATGACTTGACTGAAGGGTCACCACTTCCAAAACCCCCTTAGGGCTTGGGAACAAAGAGCCTTTTGAAGCAGTACAAGCCCCAGGTCATCTCCAAGATGCCCGGGGTCCCACCAACTCTCCATTCCTTCTTCTCCCATCTTCCCAAGAGACCCATGCATTTTGCCACCAAATATTGGATAGAGCTCTGTGCATGCATTTTCTTTGGCAACACTGGAGAAAAGATGACCCTCGTGGAGCCAGGTCTACAGGGGAAAAAGAACAAAGGAACCCCACAGAAGCCTTTGGCTCATAGAGGCATTTCTTCACAGCCCCGTTCTCAAGACAACAGGGATGGAGGCGAAACACGCTCCTCACACTCCGGGAGTCAGCCTCTCACAGCTGCAACACAAGGAAAATTCCCCACTTACAGGACTCTGGTCTCTCCCAGGCTAAGAAATAAAAGATCTTTTTCAAAAGCT
Source organism: Equus quagga (assembly GCF_021613505.1). NCBI lineage: Eukaryota > Metazoa > Chordata > Mammalia > Perissodactyla > Equidae > Equus > Equus quagga. Next base: position 3,990,796 of record NW_025802777.1, read on the forward strand.
GATTATTAGGATAAGGTACATTCACCAATGTACAAAACCATCTGCAGTGAGGGTCACAGATTCAGTGTCAGACAGAGGTCCAGAGTCAACCGAGGTGGGGAGGGCTGACTCGTTCCTGGACTCCCTGTTTCCTTGTCCTTCCATGAGCCAGGCACTGGGCTGGGCCCTGCCGGTGCCAGGAGATGGGCACATTCTCTGACTTGGGGGTTGGTTCACAACCTGAAGGGACAGAGACTAAGTCAATCATCTCAATACAGTGGCTAAGACTGACCCAACATGACTAAGATCAGAGGCATGGGCAAGGGGCGCCCAATTCATACAGGGGTGGGTGGGGGTCAAGGAGGACTGTCCACATCTTGAGGGAAGAGCGTGAGTCACAGCACCCCAAATAGCTGCACTTTGCTGGGGAAATCCCTTCTCAGAGTCTCCATTCCCTCCCTCTGAGAAGGAAAGATGAGAGATGATAACCTCTGGCTTCTACTGCCATATGTAGGGACCCGGCACCCAGCAGGGGTGCTCTCCCTGCCATCAATTCCAGTGTTTTCTAGAAGAGGCGTTATTCAACAATATCAAGTGGGCAGCATCTCTGTATCAAGAAAAGGGAAAGAGAAAGTACTTGTTTTTGTTTTCTTTCTTTTGCTGAGGAAGATTCGCCTTGAACCAACATCCGTTGCCAATCTTCCTCTTTTTTCCTTTTCTTTTATGGGAGACTTGGCCAGGGCATGGCCACTAACAGATGAGTGGTGTAGGTCCACCCCAGGGATCCAAACCTGGGCTGCCAAAATGGAGCCCACCGAACTTAACCACTAGGCCACAGAGCTTGCATGGAAAGTACTTGTTTCGAGGTGCTTTTTAGCATTTTGCCCTCTGTTTCCAATCCCTGGTCTCTGTTGGACTCTGTCTACCAAGTAGTTGCAGAGATTTGGCCAAAGAAGGAAAGAAAAATCCATCTCCTTCCCAAGGTGGCTTGGAAGCCCTTGTTAGAAAGAACCACTTAATGTCATGTACGCCCTGGTGACGCATTTTCTCTTAAGTTATTTTTCTCTGTGGTGCTGTCTTCCTTTCATGCTGTTGCATACTGATATTCAGATTCCTAACGGTTTCAGAGTTTCTAGAGCCCCTGAAATGGTAGCATCGTGACAAGCAGTTCCTCAGATGGGTCATAAATAGGAGGAAAAGCACAAATCTGCATGTCTTTGGCATAGACTGCACTTGGGGACCATGAGTTTTGGATATTGCGTGCTCTCTGCAGAATGAATCCTCTGCATGGGAGTGACATCAAGATGGGGAACCATCCCCAAAGACCTCAGTGCTCCCTTCTCAGCGTTTGTTCTCTGCATTCCTTTGATCATCGTTTTTATAAAGAAACAAAAAGACGTGTTTCCATAGCATTATATTTAATGTTTTATTGACGAAGGATGGGGAGTCTCTTCAATGAAATATCAGACTTTAAACGAACAGAGAAGTGAGACCACGGCGACGGCACAGCGAAATGGGATGAACAGCTGGGTCGGCAGCAGGTCGTGGAGGACTCCCCGGGGCCAGTGCAATCACTAAAGGAGTGGTTTCTCAGGAACATCAAAGACACCTCATTAAAGCCTTCTTCCAGATCGGCCTCTGAATTTGTCTGAAGAGCAGAAGAGCCTTTATGCCCACATTTTGTGATAAGGACAGAATAGGTTTAATTTCTTGCCACTGATATTTTTAAATGGTCTATAACTCTCCTAGTTACATTCTGAAAATTGAACACTAAAAACTCCACGAATTTAATCCCTAAAGGTGTAGAAACTAATGTCAAAGAGAATTTCAGCTAAAAGGGTTTTTAAAAAAAAAAAAATAGTTGCTTAAAAAAAGAGGGATGGAATCTTCAACCACAAGGGCATTAACCTTTGTAATTCTTCCTCCACTGGCTCGCTCTCACCTCTGAGAGACCCAAAGGCTGAATTACACCCCAAATACCATATTCTCCTCCTAGCATTTTTATCCTGACCTTTATGGTAATAGAAATAACTTAGATTGCTGTAGTTTAGGCAGACCATTTATGAAAGGACTCTCATTTTTAGATTCCTGATTTGTCTCGTTCAAATTCACTTTATCCTATAGTTATATTTTTTAAATTAGAATTTTCTAACCTTAAAAACCTTCTTTGTGCCAGTTGTTTTTTAGAACACTGATTTCTATTCATAAATGTAAGATGTGGTCAATATGGAAATTTTGGAAAATAAACACACAAAGGGGAAAGCAGAAAACTATGTATAATACAACTAAACAGAGTTAATCCACGTTAATATTCAATGAGATGGCTCAGAATACTTCTTCCTTCCCATCTTTTTTCTGTGTGGATATATACAAACATAGTCTCTGTTTTATAAAATTGCCCTAAGCCACACACAGAATTTCATAACAGGTACATGTTGCAACTTTAAGAGTGGTTGCTATGATGCCTTCTGTGGGGGGTCCTCTCCTTTTACAGATTTGATGATGTGCCCCATGAGCTCTTCATGGGGTCAACTCACGTCCTAGTAAGTTCATTTACAGGCAATACCTCTAAATGTTCAAATCCACATATCTCAAATATGCCAACAAAATCCCTTTGCTTGGTTTATTCAATTTAGCTCAACAAAGAGTCATGATGACACGTGTGTTGCTGTCAATGCTCTTAGAAAATGAATAGCATGGAAGGTTCTAAATGGTCCTTAAAGTTGGGTGGAAGCCATCACAACACTTGCAGTGTCATTTGTTGAGCTGTGAGTTGTGGGTCCCCAAAATTGGAGTACTAACCTCCAAAACCTCAGAAAGTGACCTTAGTAGGACATCAGGTCCTTACAGGGGTAATCAAGTTAAAATGAGGTCATTAGGATGGGCCCTAATCCAATACTACTGGTGTCCCCATAAAAAGGGAAAATTTGGATACAGATGTGCATAAAGGGAGACAACGTGAAGAGACACAGGGAGAAGACCATCGTCTATAAGCCAAGGAGAGAGGCCTGGAACAGATTCTCCAGAAGGAACTAACCCTGCCAACACCTTATCTTGGGCCTCTGTCCTCCAGAGCCGTGAGACAATAAATTCCCATTGTTTAAGCCCCATGTCTGTGGCACCTTGTTATGGCAGCCCTAGCAAACTAATAATGCAGGCAGCAAGATGAGAAAGGACAGATTGTTCCACTTGGGCTGAAAACTAGACCCACACAAGAGAGAGCTCTGCAGCTGACTTTGCCCTGTGTGCCCTGGAATCCTGGCCCCAGAGGACAGTAGGGGCCTCCTTGGCCTTCAGTGCCCAGAGCACACAGCAGAGCAGCCGTCTTCAGCACCACTTTGGGTACCTGTTCTCTGCGATTCTGTGGGCATGAGCTGAATTCTCTCCTGAACCCCAGAGTGCTCAGAGGCAGGATGCTGTCTCCAGACTAGGAAGAAGATAAGTGTGCTCTTTCAACCACCCGCCCTGGGAACCAGCCCAGAGCCAGGGGTTTCCCAGCCTCCAGCAAGGATGCAGAGAGGGAGCTGTGGTGCAGAGCAAAGCAACTGCAGATGGGACCCTTGCTGGCAAGGGAAGCTCCACAGCCCTCCATTGCCCAGATGTGGTTGAATCGGCCCCTCGAACAAGAACGGGTGCTGAGGTTGAGCGTCAGTTTCAGGAGCAGGACAGAAACCCATTAAGGACTGGGGCTGAGGCTGCTGTGCAGAAGCTGAAGCTCCCATGCTGGTCGAAGGCCCTCCCTGCTGTGTGAGACCAGAACTGTCATCACTCCCCTGGGTATTTTCTTACATTTCCAATACTTTTGGTCATCAATTACAAAGCACCGTTGGGAAATTGTTGCAATACGTGATTGCACTTGTTGGAAGCCTATGTGGTCATTTACGCTCAAGACAGTGTAAACACCTTGTGTCATCGATTGGGCTTATTTTTACTGAGGGTGTGATAGCAAAGAATGTGGGTTCCGGGACCAAGGGTGGAGGGAGGGGCTGACTCCAAAGGGACAAAAGAACTTTCGAGTGATAGAAGAGTCTCTATTTCAATTACAAGACTGCAAATGTGTCAAAACTCATCGACTGCACAACTAAGAAGCATAACTTTCAGTATGTTTAAATTACTCCTTAATAAATCTGCCTTTAAAAAAGAGAAAGAAAGTGACCTGAAATCGGAATGCCCAGGTTATCCTAACCCTGTCACTCAGCAGCTATGTGACCCTGTGCAGGTCACAACTTCTCTGAGCCTCATTTCTGCTTCTATAAAGTGGAGATAACAATAACCTACCTCCTCAGGTTGTGAGAATTACATGAGATAACAACAGTCACACTGTGTGGACCTGGTCCCTAAAAGGAATCCGACTGCAAAGTAATGGTAAAAAAAAGACTCAAAAGGAGGTATGCCTCTCTCCTTTCCATTGTGTTCGACTTGCAGGAAGTTGAGGTAGTGAAACCATCGGGTTCAGCAGTGCGAAGATCAGCTCTCACCTGCGGCCGAATGATCCCCAACAAGCGATTGCACTCCTTGGATCTCAGCTTCTCCATCTTTTCTCAGCTTCCTCTTTGTGGAGTTAAATAAATGCAATTAAATTAAACATATATTTCACATGGCTATTACAAGAATCCAAAGAGGGACTATTAGGATTTGGAATCATTTTTTTCATAAAGTATGTGCCCTCTACCCTTTAGTCCTTAAGTTATTAATCTCAGTTGAAATTTCCTGGGCCTCTGATTCTGACGTGTATGCATTTTGCCTGTTTGGTACAAATCACAGCTTGTATTTTTTTCTAGAAAGAGAAGATGCAGGATGAGGACGGACTGATGGCCAGAGGAGGAATGCGGAAGGAAGCTGGAAGAACCGGGTGGCCCCAGAACGATGGGTGTGCCTCTAACCCAACCTGCAGACTCTCCGGAAGTCTAAGGCTGAATAAAGGACACATGAGTCAACACACAACCACCCCCATTTATCCCAGCAAGAGTGGAATTAACCTGCCCTCAGCCATCTTTCGAAGCCCCATAGATCTGCAAGGTGCTAGAACGATCCGTGAACCTGGATGCCATCATCCACCTTCCACGTCTGTATTGCATTCAAACAAATGTTTCCCCATCTGCCCCACTTCCTCTCTGTCCTCCTGAATTTGTGTCAGTTCCTAGATTATCCTCAGAACAAAGGTTGTTGGTACAAAGGCCAGATGCTTTCTAGAACAGCTGCTGTGACTGAACAAAAGACAACAGCAGGCTCTCAGACAAAGACACAGATATCCACACGCTTATTTCTCACAGTGCACCTGGAAGGCACCTGATTCAGGCAGGGCAGAGGACATGAGGGATTGGCTCTCTCTTCCCCTCCCTGGGAGCTGTGGCTGACCAGCCAAATGCCAAGGGAAAGAAAGGAAGTGGAAAACCATCGATAAGAGAAACATGCAAAAGCAGAAATTGAGACGTGCCTGTAAACTAACTTGTTACAGGACAAATCTACCTTATACAGATGGTGAAGGAAAAAGCCAACAGGCATGGCCAGTTTTCTAGAACCAGATGAAATCTATACTGTGTCATTGTGGAAACACCATGGCTGCCTGACCCTCCCAGAATCATGTGATTTTTAGGGCACTTTTATATTTCACAGGCTAGAGAAGCTGACATGGGGTCAGAAAATCCACACGTGGTTTTCCCAGATTACTTTCCCCAGAGAAATACACATCTTTGCTTCCTTTCAAGAGTAACACAGGCATTCCATTCCTCCATGGCTCCCTCAATATGGCTGGTAGAATGCAGAGCTGGCTGAGATTAAAGGAAGGCCAAAGAGAGACTGAAGACCACAGAATGAAAATGCCCCCACAGTGGGGGGAATTTTGCTCTGCCCACTCCTAAACAGCCACCCATCCTGGGTGCTGCATGGTCACTCACCATGGCCACATGGCTCCACCATGGCTAAGCCAGTCTGGATCTACTGCTGCACTCAACCTCTTCATCAAGGGAACAAAACAGTGCACACGAGAAGACAGGACAGAGGCCAAAGCCACCGTTAACCAAGAGAAGCCCACATTCAGGGCTGAGGGAAAGGGGCTGCCTCCAAGGCACAAGGCTCTCTCTCTGCAAATGCAAAGAGCTATGTTTTCTCAATAACAGTAGCTTAACCCTTCTATGGCAGCAACACTGTGACATGGATATGACAGTTATTTCAATTTGGTAGATACAAAACTTGAGACACAGAGAGGTTTAGTCACATGCCCAAGGACATAGAGCTGCTAAGTGCAGGGGATGGAGTTTGAACCTGGGCAGACTGGCGTGGAAGTCTGCACACTTGCCACTTCATCTTGCCTGGCTAGACGGGAGAATATTGGCCAAGAAGATGGAAGACCTGATTTTGATGACCCCCTCTGCCACCAACAGCACAGACATTTCATGCCTCCATCCATCTGGTGGTAGAGTGGGCATCAAGCTTCCTGACCCTCCTTATTATAGAAATCCATGACATCACACAAAATTCTGTATATGAAAATGCATAAAACTTATCAGGAAAAAGATGGGGTGAACACACTTCATCAGATTGTCGAGGACCCTGGTAACACACCATGCAGTGTCCAGAGTCCACTGGACACCAGATCTGCAGACGTGTTTCCTGCACCTGTGAGAACTGGGCTCCAGGACCACGCAGACACCTCTCGCCTGGTAATTCCCTCTCTCCGGATGTCCTGATGTATTTTTCACACACTTAACTAGTTTCGTAGACTCCTGTGTGTACACGCCTCCTCTGAAGGCTGAAGCCCAGTCTTCGCGCACTGACTTCTTGTGATGAAGCGCAGATGCTGACTTGGCACCGTGCGCCGCTCCATGTGCTTCTGCGAGAGGGGGTGTTCTGAGGCTTCAGAAGCTCGAGACTTTCTTTTTTGGTAATAAAGAAGCAGCCGGGTTTCTTCCCCCACTCAACTCAAACGAAAATAGCTTCAGAAGATGGTGGAAGTCTGAGGTTGTGTACTTTTGGAAGAGAGGGGGAATGCTTAGTCCTAAACCAGCTGTCACAGCTCAAGAAGTGAATTAAGACAGATTAGAAGATGGGATAGAAGCTGTAGGGGCCATCTGGTCTGCTGCCCCCTGGGGAGGTGAAAATTCTAGCCATCTCTCCATTCAAACAAAATGCACACATCCCACCACCAGCAGCAACACCGCCTACCACCTCCGTCTCCCGGCCGGGCCTCCTTCGTCATGGATATTCGCACAATATTTTACCTTCAAATCCCTCTGAAAACCAGAACAACTTAATTCGCTGGAGAACAAACCCAGCTGTAATTTAATTAGAGGTTGTCTTCCGGGGACGAGGCTGTTAGGAACGGCCGAACTCACACCACAGAATTGCTTCATATCTGCACTTATGGACTCTGGCTCTTAATACGATAGACTTCTTTACTTTCCAAGCACAAAAATGTCTCTTTAATTGAACAAGCCTCCTACACCTGCCCTTTGTGTCCCCTGACATTGCACCCTCAAGGAGAGACGAGGAGGACAGAAGACTCGAGGGCAGGAAAAGTCTCAGGACAAAACGCGTCACTTGAAGCATTCATGGGAATAAACAACCAACACTCAGTGAAGATGTTAGGAATCTGAATTGGGGGAATTTTTCACATTCAAGTCATGGTTTAGCATTTACATAGTATTTAAAAAATATATACCTTCCAAGTGTTTTTGAATTGATTTTATTACTCCATCCTCGCAATAGCCCTGCAGGGTCAGCCAGCATCACTGATTTCTTGTCCAAACATGCCTCTAGGTGGGCTTCCTCAGAGCCAGCCTGAAAGCTCCATCTGATCTGTGGGTAAGACCCTCAAGCCACCTGCTTTTATGTTCAGGGGTGGGCCATTCTGAAAACCTCTGCTTGGACAGGGAAAACTACATACGAGACTCCAGGTATTGCAAAGGGATAACGGAATTACATTTCACCAGCTCTTTCTCTCATTTTGTTTTCACTAAAAAGCAATCCTCCCAGAGCCATAAGGCTGGCCTCCTACTCTTACCCAGGGTCAGCCTTATGGCTGTGTGACCCCTGCAGTCACACAGGGTCTTCCGGCTTAGAAGCGCCACATGCTTGGTTTAACGCTGTGTCATCATCATCTTGAAAGTCTCAATAAAGTTTAACATGGAGCATCACATTTCTATTTTTCGCTGGGCCCCACAAAATGTGTCACTGGTCCTGTCCCCCCACTCCAGTTGCAGTCTCTCTCAGGCTTCCCAACTCTGTCTGAGCTACCATCATATCAAAAGAGATTTCTTGCAGAAGTGGACGGGAGGAAACAACTACAGAACTGTGGCTTGTTTTTAAATTACCTCATTTCTGACAGAAGTCTGCTTGACTCTCCAGTTTCTCTCTTGCCTCCTTGTTGTAATACTAAAGGGACCTAGGAGCGAGCACAGGGCCCCCTGAGGGCACCGCCTATAGCTCGACAGTTACATTACGCTGCATTTATATTTTTGTAGTGAGAACTCAAAATCCTCATCCAAAATTCAACTGTGGGGGAATTCTCACATGAATTTCAGCCAAATCTGGCACTCAGCAAGAACTCAGCAAAAAATAGTGACACGGAAATTCATAAAATAGTTCCCCCAAAATGAAACAAATCTGCCCTGAAGATGGAAGCGATTAAATCTAGATGAAAAAATAACTATGAACTTGAAGGAGGTATTTGGTGGAAGTACTTGACAAATTGCTACATCTATTTTAAGAACTTATCTTTAAGAAGAGATAAAACAGCCCACATTTCAGAGGTATAGAACATTGCCAGAAATAATATTTGCAACGTGGCACTGTATTATCTCGATATTTTGACAGGACTTATGCATATGTGAGAATGGAGCTATAAATATAGGAATAAGCCCATGCCTTGAACAAACTCCAAAGAGGAGGAGAAAATAGTAATAATCATTAAGAAGCTACCAGGGACTCTAAGATACAAATCATGCAATGATATTCCACTACGGACAAATGCTAATACTCACACAGAAGGTAGATTACAGGCATACCTAAATTCACATAGGCATTTCTCACAATTAGAACACGGAAATTTAAAAATAAAACAATGCGCACAATTCCAAAAATCTTCCTGACTGTCCTCATGTAATCTGCTTGCAATGTACTGAATAGACTCTTCTTCACCTAATACTTTTAAAGGAAGATAGTCAATAGAACCCAAATATTCAGTGATGAGAATGGGAAAATGTCTGACATGTTTAAAGCAATTTTTATCACTGGGCAGAAGTTAGAAATCAACTGTAGTATCATAACAGACATGTATCCATTCATTGGACTTCAAGATTGCTAATTTCTCATGTGGTTATAGCTAAACCACACTGCTAAGTTTTTTATGTTGGTTATTCTTCAGTCAAAGGGTACTGATCCCCTGCTTTTGTGAGCATTGACTCCATGGGGAAGGTTTTCCTGAACACGTCCTTCCTCCCCTTCCCAGACCTGCACAATGACATTAACCCATGCTTCCCTGGCACTTGGTTTATACTGCAGTGAATAGACCTGTACTCTGTGTGGACCCCGCAGTGTGGTTAATTTCATGTGATATGCCTCCCCCGCTAGCCTATGAGCTCGTTGAGGGGTAGGTACCGTGCCTCATTCACTTACCCCGCATAATGTCCCACACATAAAGGATTGCCCATCAGTGGGGGATGAACGGTATGTGCTGGGGAGATGAAAAGGTGTCAAAGACGCAGCCTCTGTTTTTTAAAATTTCGTAATCTAGAAGGCATAAAGAAATGTGAGTGACAAATAGTGACTGCCAATGAGCATAGAAAGGGCCAGCATTCCCCGAGCAAACGTTTTCTAAGCGTTTCATTTTGGGGGGTTCAGAATGCTCCTTCTTATTCACACAGCACCATGGAGAGTAAGGTAAGGAATGAAGGTGATTGGTGTGAACTCAAAGTCAAGGAAACTCTCCCAGCCAAGGAACAGGAAAACTTTGTCAACAGAGACCTTAGTGAAATATTTCACAGGAGTAACAATGCTGACATTGGCCAACTTCTCCCTGTGTGATGGGGATGGGGGTGGGGGTCAGAACGCAAACTGGAACCTCTGGAAATAAAATAGAAGACCTGGGGAAGGAAAGAATGCCTTCATCAAGATTTCCGTAGTTCTTTTTTTTACTCAAGACTAATAAAAAGAAATCCAGGACAATATTATTTTTGATATACTTCATGTCCAAGTTCTAAATGGAATTGGGACAGGCATTAAAGAAATTGGGTTGTATCCAGGATATAATAGAAAATGAGAAATTTAATAGGATAGGAAATGTGTAAGTGAAACCTACTGGCTTTTCCTCAAGAAACTCTGATTTTGAACAAGGTTAGCCTCTGGGCACTCAGTTCCCTATTTTAAAATGACTACTTTGAATGAAATGACAGCCATGGCCTCCTTCAATTCTCTAGATTCTAAGTAAGACCACAGAAACGACAGTCTTTCTCTAGCTCAATGATCTTTAAACAGGCTGACTGCAACCCAGGGAGGGGCAGGGCCACCAAGTTCGGCTGCACAGGTTGTGCACAGCACAACTCCAGGGAGCACCACCGACACAGACTGCACTATGAACGGCCTTACAACTTCCAGCGTTGTAAGGTGCTTAACTCTCACAATGACGCATGGTGAAAAGGACTTCAGAATTTCTATTTTTCTGTTTAGGATCTAAGATCAATAAGAAAGAAATTGGGTTTTCACAATAGCTAGTATCCGGATTGATGCTGACATCACCACTTGGGGGGTGAGCAGGGAAGAGTGGGAGCCCCACAGCTGAGGCTTGTCCAGGACCCCCTTACTCTCGACTTGCTCTCAGAATACCGCCACGTGCTGCACTGCAGTTCCCGTGCTCCAGCATAAGAGGATTTATAGATTATACAATCTACCTTTAACTAGACTAATCTCCCCACAGCAGGTAAGTGGCTTTCAATAATTCCTGCATAGTCACATGCTACAACATGGAGGAACCTGGAGCACGTTATGCTCAGTAAAATAAGCCAGTCACAAAAAGACAAATACTGTAGGATTCCACTTATGTGAAGCACCTAACGTAGTCAAATTCACAGAAACAGAAAGTAGAAGGATGATTAGCAGGAGAGAGGGAGGGAGAAAAGGGGGGTTGCTGTCTAATGAGTATAGAGTTTCAGTTTTACAAGATGAAAAAGTTCTGGAGATCTGCTTCACAACAATGTAAATAAACTTAACGCCACTGAGCTACACACTTAAAAATGGGTTAAGATGGTAAATTTTATGATACGTGTTTTCTACCACAATAAAAAAAATTCCTGCACAAAATGCTCGCATATTGAAAATATTCCTAATAATGCCAGCAACAGCAACAAGGAAACCACGGAGGTGCTAAATGACCCTTCTACTACTAGATTATCTTCTTGAGAGCCAAGACGAGCTTAAAAACCAGTCATCAATTTAGGCTCAAAAAGAAGTAGAATTCCCAAGACTGTTTGAACTATAGATTTCCGTGCTCTTCCATCAATTAACTTTCACAAATAGACAATGTGCCTTGAAATTTTGGCTAGGGTTAATAAACCCATCACAATTAGCAAGATATCTAAAAGTCTGGTTTATTTCATCATTCTCTCATTCTTTTAAGTATTTTTTTTTGTTTTATGATTGCACTTAATATATTAGCACATTAGCACGTAGCCATAATTTTTAAATAAATAAATAAAGATGTATTGTGCATACAGGCTCAAAATCATTTTCCTGAGAGGATGCACTTTCAAATACTTTGGAGACCACTGGTCTAGAGGATTGATACCCACACTCACTGTGGACACTATTCCATTGTTCTGTCGTGGATCTGGGGGAACATTGAGGAGATAGTTCCCCAAAATTGATAAGCTTCAAATGTGAGTTTCTAAATCCTTGTTGGTGGTTCTTGTTCTGACAATGACAGCCAACAGTGGAAAAGCCAAAGAAGGAAAGGAACAAGATAGCAACGGTTTCCCTAGGAAGAGGACAGACCCAGGTCAAAGGACCTTGAATTGCTTTGCAGAGAAGACGTTCCTATAGCATAAGGGTTTGAAGTTTTGCTTGTTGCTATCTCCATCTCTTTGAAACGCATGAAGAGATACAATTTTTAAAAGAGGGCTAAACATCCTTGCCCATCTAGGATGCGGACAGGTTTGTGCCCACACTAGTGTCTACTGATGACCTCTCACCTCTCAGAGGTGAAAAGACTGGTCCCATGGGTGCTCCAACGCAATCACTCTCAGGCTCATGATCTCACCAATTCACGGTCAGGGATTTCTCTGCACATCCAACAAGTGTGAAAAAGAAAAGCCTAGGTATGATTAGCCATTTTGCCAGGCTCAAGAAAAAAAGTGATATTTTTCTAACGCTCCCTAATGAAATAGTGGATGTTACTGAATAAGGAAATTATATATGTAAGAATCTTACATGTTAAAACAGGTGTAATTCCTTAATTAGCTTTTAAATATTGGAAATTAGCCATGTTACGGGCAGAAAAGTGTATTGGCTAACAAAAAAAAACATCTTGGGGAAAATGGGGAAACACATTTCCTTGTGATATTTTTACTCTTGTTTGGTTAAGACAAATGTTAAGGAGCATTGTCAACCTCTGGGATTCCTTTTCAGGCATTGTTTAAAATTAAAATAACTCGTCACTTCGTTAGAACCTTGGCTAAGCAAGGTGTGGTGTCTTGGGGACAGATGACCGTTTCTTCTGTCACGCCTCTCCACTACAGTTTTGGATTGTGATACCGGGAAAAGTATAATCCCAAACCAATCCAGATACAAACTCACCGCTCAAATAGTCATAAACAAGTATTGAAAAACTAACATCCCAAGGACATTTCAGACCATTTGGAGAAGGATTGAAGTATGGATGGTAAGCTATTTTAGTCTTGGCAAAGTCCATAACTGTCCTCAAACTGGGGGCAGAAATCTTCCAGAAGAAAGGACTCCCCTGTTCTCCATCCTAGTTCCATGTTGATATGAAAACTGCCTCATTTGAATAGCTCCATCAGTTCACGCTTTGTAGCTTCTTTTCCCTTAGATGTTCTGCAGGGGAGTTTCCAATTTGTGGATGATTACCTTCCTACTTTATGATTCTAATTTCTCTTCCTTTTATTTATAAGCTGGCAGTTTAAGAGTAAAATATAAAATAATGGCATTTAGCAGGTGATTGATTTTTCCACTGGCAATGTTATAAATATGGCCAAGCGTTTCCCTGTCAGAAATAGAATGAGAAGTAATTCTGTAAGATTCAGAAGCATAAATTTAGGGCTATTTGCGAGGCACAAACAATATTCAAGTGGATTGATGCCTGGAATGTGTAACTTATGCTAAATGGCTCATGTAAAGTTGCCCTGCAATGGATGTTGGATTTATAGGTTTGGGCCATTGACGGGTGTGGCAAGCTTGCTTGGCTAATGTCACAAAATGATGATCTATAGAACATTCTCATATCCATACCCAAAAGGCACCTACGCCAAATCGAATGGAAAACGTTCTCTATTCATTATTTATGCTGCACTTCATTCAAAAGATTGGAAGAAAAATGGTAAACAGTTTATGCCTGGGGATTACAGGAAAGTGGAGACAGATCCCATTAGACTGCACAGGGACATTGACGCACAATTCAATGTCTAACTTCCCAGGAGAGCAAATGCAATTCAATTTCTTATTGGTATGAATTGTCATATATTCCTATTTCAAATATAAACTAATTTAAAATATTTAAATATGCAGCTATAAATTAAAATATTTGTTTTAATATTAATATTGATGATTAACTTTTAAATATGACTTAAAATATTTAAAGATGCTATTTGTTTTCTGTGTGCTAGATATGTTTTGCCTTCAACAATACGCCAGAGTTTGCGGTTTGGCTGACCGTGATTCGGCAGGAGGAACTCTCTTACTAAAGATTCACTTAGACTTTTTCTTACTTGCCTCTAACTGCAGTCAGATTGGTTTTCAAAACAGCAAACCATTTTTCAAGGTATTCATGGCTCTGCCTCTCTGGCTACGGTCCTTTTGGTTTGAGTTTGATAGAACTTCTCTGAGGTGAGAGAGTCCCAAAGGAGACAGCCCCCACCTACAGGATATTAGAATTCTCCACTCCTCCTTCAGCTTCCCCTATTTTCCTTGACATTTTCCCAAATGTCAAGAGTTCTTTCTGTCAAGATTCTTGCCAGTTTTTCTCATTTCTTTGTCCGCCGTGAAAGCATTTATTTTACATATATAACAATGCACCCATTTCCAACTTAAAAGGATTTAAATGGCAAACACAGGTTTCAAGCCAGGAGTAAAAAACAAATGATAGAACTTTTCTTCTCCAAACCTACCCGTAGCACAAATATCAACATTTAGAAAAGAGAGATTCTGGTCCTTTGGTCATATTAACTGATAAATCCACACCCTGAAAGCCATGTATTCATCCAGTAACTGGACATCAACAAGCACCAAACCAGGAGCCAGGTCTTGTGGATGACATATTGTCCTCAGGGAGTTCACAGTCCAGGTAGGGTAATTATAATAAATGAAATACAATCCATGATACTTGCGATGGTCGGGGTGTCTGTGCTCCTCCAAAATTAATAGGCTGAAATCCTAACACCAAAAGATGATGGCATTAGGAGGGGAGACCTTTGGAAGGTGATTAGCTTGTGAGGTTGGGGCCCCCATGAATGGGACTAGTGCCCTTACAAAAGGGACCCCACAGAGCTTCCTTGTGCCTTCCTCCACATGAGGACACAGTGAGGGGACAGCTGCCTAGGAACCAGGAAGAGGGCCCTCACCCGACCATGCTACACCTGGATCTCAGACTTCCGGTCTCCAGAACTATGACCAATAATTCTGCTCTTTATAAGCCGTTCAGTGGTACTTTGTTATAGAAGCCGAAACGGACTAACACAATACTTTAACACCATGATCTTTAATGCCGTGTTTTATAAAGCTATTAGTCAAATATAATTTAAACCGATGCATATGCATCCCTGAAAATCCTTCTTTTCCCCCAATATGAAGCCCTTTCTAGAAAGTCATTCTAAATTAATGAAAAGCCCTGGGCCGGGGCTTGTGATATTATTCAGGTGTTGAAATAGAACAGCGCGCCCAGTGCACTAAGAAGAGAAGGACCACAGACCAGTTATGAGTGCCTCCCACCTATGACACCACCTCTAATAAAGCCCTGGGAGCAGAAATTAGACCTTCAAAAAATAATGCAGAAAATGTGTTCATCATAAATTCAAGGCACTTTCCATTACAAGAACCCATGTTTCATCTTTTATCTTCATCACAATATTCCACTAAACCTTTAATAAAATCAATTGTGACTCATTTATTCATTTTTCTTTCTGGAAAAAAAAATACATCTTGTATTCTGTCATTCTTACATTGAAAAGAGAAAAATAGCATTAGTTCTGATCCCACAGCAATCGTTAACGAAATGCAGGATCCAGAGAAACAAGTTTATGGCAGTCCATTACAATCTGCCCAGCAAACACATTTTCATGCTGAATTGTGGCCTCTGCCAACTTAGGGAAGGATAAACTTTGAACCCAAGTCATAATTAGGTCTTTCTAGACCTAATATCCCCAATTAAAATAGAGAGGGTGTCTATTATTGTGCAAACAATAGACACAATAAGTGTATATTACCAACAAAACCATGTGGATCTCGCTAGATCTTCCTGGATCCCCACTGCAGGTAGACCTCCAAAGGAGGTTAAAATGACTAAGAAATTGAATTGTCACTTGACCTTCTGTTGCTAGGCCTTTGGGGCCAGTTGCAAAACCCACATTTTATGCAGTTACCTCAGAATCTATGCTTACATGATCTAAAATACACAGTTCCTTGCAAACCTAATCATTCATTTGTTACCATTTCTTCCAGTTCTCCCTTACATCATAAGAAGCATGCGACTATAATAATTCTCATTTTAGGTCTGTTTCATCTTACTATTCGTCTCTCCAATGGATTACTCGGATGGCTGACTATGTTAGCCCCAAACCAGTGTTGTATGCAACTTTTAAACCAATGGCTATTTTTGAAAACAAAAAGATCATGTCTTTCCCATGCCCCCATTCCAAGATTTAAGTGGGCACAGCCTCCCCTTGCAAATCTCCGTCCAGAACAATGCTGCTTGCTGCTTTCTTCTCTCCTTAGAGATTTAATACATAAGACAAGTAACTTCTGATTCTGTGTCTGAAGATTTGCCCTTAAATGTCCTCGGTGTGTTCAAGCCATGCCTCTGACAGGCAGTCTTTTGTTGTGGCCAACGTCTGGATGGAAGAAAAGCCTGTAACCCTGGCACCGAGTGGGAACATCCCGCCCAGGCCAATTTGAGAAGAGAGCCCGTGACAGGGAAACCGAAGCATTAGGAGCGTGCTTTTCCAAAGAGGTCTCAAGTCTAATTAATAGCTGTCAACTGATGCATTATGCAACTGGGAACTCCCCCGGCCCCTTCCCAAACAGTGTGTGTCATTTTTAAATCAACTCTCCAAATGTTTGCCTTTATGCATTAAAATCTAGTTCCTGGACTTCCTAACTAAATTCTTTTGAAAAGCAACTTAAAAACGGACACCTGAATGAGGAAATGGGAATGGTTGTCATTGTTCGCGGGAATCTTTTTTCCAATATTAGGTGACTAAACACAGGGAGCCTTTTTCCTCTTCCTGTGCACGGGGAGTCCCGTGGGGAGAGAAGAGAATGCATTTTGCAAACTTCAACCTTGGTGATTAGGATTTCTGATCCGACTAATAGAACTAAGCCTGCATTTTGATCCTTGCTAAATTACCTTCCAACTCATCTCGTGGATTGCTCCAGGCACATCTGACATACTTTAATACCGAAATGTAAATTAGACACCCCCACAAACCACCTCCACTCTCTCACATTGCCCTAAATTTGGACTTTACTTTCTTTCCTATACTGAGCTGCTCTTTTCAATCATACGTCATTCTCCCCAAAAAGCATTGTCATGGAGGATAAAGAAGACCAACGTCTTAGTAAAATCGCCCAGGTGAGAGCCAGCTCCAGGCTCAGTTCCCTGATGCCCACCACATTCCCCCTAAAGGCTGGAAGACCTGGGAGAGCAGAGCTGACCCAAGGAAGCATTTGGACCTTTGGGGACCTCCCCGCCCAGCCCAGGTGGTGCATTGGCCCAAGGGAGCAGCTATGAACTGGGGTATTTCTGCAGCTAAATCCTGACAGCTGGAGCAGGAACTATTTGCCCATCAGAGTCAAATAAATCCTGAAGTCAGAGAAAAGTCTGACAAAATCCTTTGCTTCGGCCCTCTGTGGTCATTAGTTACAGGAGTAAGTAAACAATCATCTGAAATCCATCGCTGCCTGAAAGTTATTAAAACTAGAAGCCACATGTAATTCATCCAGCTGAGGGCAGGGGGGCTGGGTCCAGTTCTCTACCCAGAAAGGAGCTTCTGTTCAACTTTATTAAACGTTTTAAGCAGATTTAAGTTCTAGTCAAAAGACAAATTCCAGCTCCCCCAGGAGCACACCCCCACAAACTTGGAGATCAGCCAAGAGCTGGTCACCCAGATGGTGATCAGAGAGCAGGGGCTGCATGCGATGTGAGGGGAGAGATGGGCACAGAAGGGACAGGAGGGAGAAAGGTGGAGGGAGCTGGAAGGGACTTGGTGGGCAGGGAAGGGAGGCAAAGGAGTGAGTTGTGCACACTGTGGGATTTTATCAATCTTCAAGGAAGGAAGGCAGAGAGTTCTTGCTATAGTCTGCAAACGGGTCTGATGGAATGCTGGGGGGCGGGGCCGTGGCTGCAGAGTTGCCCTAATTACACGTTTAGCAGAAAGGAGGTCGTGACCCTAATCATGGGGTGAGCTCTGGGATATCTGCTCTGTCCCCGAGGACCCACAATTAAGTGAACACCAGGGATCTGAGGCATTCTGGAAAGCTCATGAGCATGACGCTGGGCAGGAGCCTCAGTGAAGATGGGGCGATGGCCAGAGGGGAGAGTCGGCAAGAGGATCACTACTCCCAACAGATCCCCATAGCTGACTTGATGGAAGAAAGACGGCCCCTCAGGGCTATGCTGTTTCTATGTGAAACTATTAAGTTATCTATAAAAAAAAAAAAAAAAGCCACTTCACCCAGCAGGCACCCTTCTCCTCGCGAGCAAGGTGAGCTGACACAAATACAGACGCTTCTGAAATCTCTGCAGAGTCCAGCAGAAAGCCCCTCACCCAAGTGTGCAGGAGATGAAGGTCTGGTCCTCATTGCCCTGTGTCTAATTTCAAAGACCCGACTTCCTTTTCCTCTCTTCCCACCCTCCTCCTCTTTCTCCTTCTCTGGCACCCACTGTTCAGAGAATTCCATATGTTTTTGGACATCAAGATCCACCTGACGGTCAGCCGCCCAGCATTGCGACCCGAGTCCTGGCTCGCCCTTCAGGGGCTGGTGACTTTGAACCACTTGACCTTGAACTTCTCTGTGACTCAGTTTGCTCATCTGCCAGTTGGGAATAATAATAGCCCCTATCTCCCAGGGTTGTTGGGAGGGCCAAATAAGGCAACACCAATGGAGATTTAGACGCCGTCCTGAGCACTGCGACCTCGGGGCCAATGGGACCTGGTGTGGTGGTTACTGTTGTTGCTGTTGTTGGAAGGGTTTCAGCCACTCTCTCTTCCTCCCCACACTCACCCTCTTCCTTGCTTGAGCCCTTGGCTCCACCCCAAACCCCATTCCTAAATTTGATAATGCTTTGCCCACTCCTTCTTCTGTGTTTATATCAAAGTCCCCCGTAAGAGAGAGGAAAACAGTGAAGAGGCATTTTATTTCCAAAGCTGTTAATTTTACTCTAGACTTCCAAAAAAAGGATCACCCATCTGTCCAAAGAAAAAAGACAGAAAAGATAAAAGATCTTTAAAAGTAATTATTTAAGTGCCAACCAAAATGAAACGAAAATGGACTTGTCTCGGTTATCAAAGCGAATTAGAGGGTGGCATTGTACAAGCCCAAATCTGCCTCGTTCAAAAGAAAAAAACAGAATATGATCTTTTTAAGAATAAAATGAGCCATCAGTTTGTCCCAACAACATATTCATATAAACCTAACCCACGAAGTGACTTTCCATTGAAAACTGTAGCTCCTCTTCGGCTCACGTCTCTCCATCCTGGAGCCACACGCCTATACACAGATTGTTTTCACGGTTCATACAATTTGCGTTTCTCTCGCTGGTACTCTGATTAACTGCAGATGTAGTTTGTACGAGCAAAGCTTCCAAACAGCCACACAATGAAATCCTTTCCCCACTTCTCCTCTGAGCCTGACTTTCCCCAGATGGCCAGCCTGCTAACCCTCAGAAAGGTACCCACCAAAAAAAACCACGTGAAGATATACACTGGAAGTAGTGCCAATCATCATGAGAGACGAAAACAATTGGCTTTCTCTTCTGAGGTCTAAAACCCAAAGCACTTTCTAAAGTCACTGAAATCAGTCAATTAAATCAGAAGCAAACAATCAGTCTCTTCCTCTTTCGAAGGTGAATTTTAAAAAGTTGCAAACTTAACCAGTTTCTGCACTTGCCATACAAACCAAACTATCAATAGTGGTGGTCCCCAAAGCCCCAAAGGATTGACTTGTTCTTTACCACCACTCAGAAACCCTTCACATTTTCTGAGACTAACTGTGTAGCAAGGTCCCTTCACACCCCCACGTTTCCCTCTTCAGGTAGAAGTGCCACTCACCTCGCTCATGTTGCCTTAATACCGCAGCTCCGGGATCCCCACCGCTAAGCACGGAGAACACTGCTCAGGGGTCGCGAGTCCCAGGTCCTGGCTTTCCTCTTAAAAAGGGCTGCCCGGTGGCATCATTCCTCCCGTAAGCCAATGAGATTCATTCACCTGTCTGAACGCCTCGCAGATATCTGAGGGCACAAAGGGCCACCTAGTGGAAGAAAGGAGGCAGGCATGCTAGGTCGCTGCTCCAAATTCTGCCAGGGAGAGAAGGAAATGCTGGATTTAAAAAAAAATCAAAGTCACTGGTACAAAGATCATCACAGGGAAGCCATTGTTCGTTAAATCAAGGGGCACAAGATTGCGACACATGGAAAATACATTTTCAATGTCAACGGAAAGGAGGTTTTTGAAGGAAGCGCAGCTCTGAAAACACCAGCTCATGCCTGCCAGCACCCCTCCTTGTCTTCTCAGGAGCTGCAGCCTCCCCGCGTTTGTAGCACACATCTCAGCCTTTAGAGTTGAGCATTTTCCACCCCTTGTCCCCTGACCCCAAATCTGCCAGACTGCTGTACCCCGGGCACTTCACCCTCTGGCTGGAGGCCATGAGCAGGACTAGGACATCAACTTGGAGAGTCACTCTGTGACAAGAGAGGAGAAGAGCTTCCCCTGCTTTCTCTGTGGTTGTCATAACCTCACCAGCGTTGGGAGGAAGACTCAGCTTTGACCCTGGAATCCACTAAAGGTCTCATTGCCCTATCCCGCCTCTCTGTGAAGAGGTTCAACCCTTCTTCCCAGTCCTGGACTCTTGAGACCCTGAGGAGTCTTCACGGCATCTGAGGGGACACTTGGCTTTCACAGGGGAGGAGTCACAGACTGGGGAATGTAGCCGATGCACAGAATTGAGATGTATGTGGTTGCCTCTCCTTGGCCCATCGCCGGTCAGGGAGACTTCCTGCAACGTGCCAGTTTCAACGCCACCCCAGATCCAAGCAGGAGCCTCAGTAGAATAACAGTGATGCCCTGTCCTGGTGAACAGTCCACATGACGAGCAGTAACTCCTCACATACCAAGGATCTACTGGACATTCTGATATATCCAAGCGGTGGCCACCAAATATTTCATGTGGATGAATCAGTGAGAAACTGTAGAGTTGTTACAATGCTGAGAAGCGTCACAGGGCCTCACCCGGCCCCACAACACAGAGAGACTCAGTCAGCAGCTACCTGTGGAATCAGCGCTGAGCACAGACCCTATCTCGGATTCTCCTCCATTGGCTTCCACGTGGCCACTGCCAAGGTGGCCTCTCCTTTCCACTCCCTCCTCCTTTGGTTCCTCCCTCTCTCGCTTCACACTCCATGGGGTTTTCTTCTCACCTCCATGCTTTCCTGCTCCAGGCTCTCTGTTCCCAGGAGCCACGCCCACCTCTGCACCCCGACAATTGTGGCAATTCCAATTTTCTCCCTGTTCTTTCCTTACCGTCCTTCCTCACGACCAGGGAATGGCCCGCTGCAACTGCTCTAGGGGAAAGTCCTACCACCTCTGCCTTGCAGGTGCCTTGAAATGGAAATGCGCTAGTGGAACCTGTGGATATGAGAGTGACCTACTGTCTGAAGGTCTACAAGTTGTATCCACAGAAGCAGCTTCCCTGAGTTTGGAGGAGGAAGTAAGAAGTGATGAGCACAGGGCAGGTGCAAAACTTAAGGAGGCACTCACTCTCAGACTCGTGCAAATGCCAATGCTGCACTTGCTGGAACCTGAGAATCTGCACCTCCTCAAATTGTGTGCCCTGGGTGCCAGGATGGTGACCCCTCAGTCCTCTCCTGCTGGTAGCTCCCCAATTCCCAGGAGAGGGTCAAGGAGCTTCATACTGCCAACTTAAAAGGAAAATTCACCAGTTATTTTATCCTCAAAACCAATTTATTCTGGGTTAGCCAAAAGAACTGCAACTCAGGATGTGTATGCTATGGCAAACCATAGGCAAATCCAGAAAATAAAAGAGGAGAGCTGTTTTTATAGAGAAAAAGGGAGAGAAGGAGGGGCTATTCTAAATGAAAGTCCATTGGAGGAAACTAACAGTTCAGGGCAACAACGGCTTCTCATTGGCTGAGCCATGGTGCTTCTCATTGGCTGAGCCATGG